>NC_092128.1:123143305-123447396 GCF_043159975.1 Macaca nemestrina
ATGGTGGTAATAGTAATTTTATCCTTTCTACATTTTGAGCAGTTTTAATTTAGTATCGTGCTCAATTGTCATACCATAAGCTAAAATTTAATGTTCATAGATTGCATTCCAAGTCCTATCATGAGATTATTTCCTACATGTGTAGTAGATATCATATAGGTCTCTAGAATGTGTGACCCTTCTTTTCTTTCTTCATTCCTTTTTTTATTTTTTCCTTTCCTTTTTCTTCCTTCCTTTCTTCCTTCCTTCCCTCCTTCCTGCCTTCCTGCTTTCCTGCCTTCCTGCTTTCCTGCCTTCTTGCCTTCCTCCCTTCCTGTTTTCCTTCCTTCCTCCCTTCCTGCCTCCCTGCCTTACTGCTTTTTTCCTTTATTCTATTGTATTTCTTTTCTTTTTTCTTCAAGGGATAAGTGTTTAGGGTACAATGTAATATGTGCTAATTGTGTTGGTTTGAATGCTGGCTCCACATGCATTAGTTGCATGAATGTTGTCATATCATTCACTCTCTGTATGCCCATGATTATCCATGGTGATCATAAAGGATGTCACCCAGATGAGCTATTGTGAGAATTAATGGGAAAATACATAATAAACAACTGGAGAAGTGCCCGGCTCTGTTATTATTATAAATTTGTTAGTAATTTATTGTTATTCTATTATCCGTTTAACATGTATGAACTGAGTAGTGAATATATTCTAGCCTCTCTATTCTAATGGTGAAAATTGCTAAGGTGGGTACATGTAAGTCACAATCAATACATAGTTTGGTGGACTTTTATTTATTTATTTTTGAAGCAGAGTCTCACTCTGTCACCCAGGCTGGAATGCAGTGATGTGATCTCAGCTCACTGTAACCTCAGCCTCCTGAGTTCAATCTATTCTTCTGCCTCAGTCTCCTGAGTAGCTGGGATTACAGGCATGTGCCACCATGCCTGGCTAATTTTTCTATTTTTAGTAGAGATGGATTTTGCCATGTTGGCCAGGCTGATCTTGAACCCCTGACCTCACGTTATTCACCCGCCTTGGTCTCCCAAAGTGTTAAGAGTACAGGCATGAGCCACCGTGCTTGGCCAGTTTGGTGGATTTTTTTATAGAAATGGTCACAATCTCCACACACTTTTGTGTCTCCTTCAGAATCCAAGTCCTTGGATACTTGAATAGTCTCCTCCCACATTGACTCTGGGCCTCACATGTGACCAGTTTTGGCCAACAGAACAAAAGCCAAGGTGATTCAAGTAGGGACTATGAAAGTCCTTGCACATTGTAGTTTGGCTTTTCTCTTGCTGCAGTCAATAACTCTGCCACCACTATGCTGGTAACAAGTTAGATTAGCCTGCTGAGCACTTGGCCTCAACTAGCCCAATTTCTTCCAATTCCCCTGCCAACCGTATATCAGCCACCCAACATGTAAGACTATGGACACCAGCAGACTGCAGACCTATGAATGAGCCCAGTGTGCACCACAGGGAACACAGATGAGCTCTTTCAGTTAAACAGAGCCCACATTGCTACCCACAAGAACTGTGAGCACCAAGCTTCTATATGTCTTGTTATGCATCAACCAATAACTGATATACGTAAGTTACTTATCTAGATTTATGTTTTTGTGAATTCATGCTGGAATGAGAGAGCCCTACCCAGGCCAAGAATTCCTTAGACTTCTGCTCATGGCATCATGATGCTTTCTCAATAGATGAAATTCTCATCTAACTCAAAATGCCTTACCCCCTTTAATCTCTCCAGGAAACATTCCTTGAAATTATGACAGGCTGATTTCATTCACCCTACTCTAGGTTCCACGATTTCCTTTATCTCATCAAGTATGCTAGGATGTTCTTTGATGGTAACTATAGCATAAAAGCTTCTTAATCACCTTTTTTAACATGTAAATGAGAGTCCATGGGATAGGAGATTGGAGCATATATGGTAACATTACTGCTGAACTTGGAATTTTTTCTATTTTATTACAAAAATATAATATTGATTGGAATATACAATTCAAATTTATTTTAAATGATACTTTTTATAGCTTTATGTTTAAGTTTCAAAAGTAGCATTAAAAATCATTAGATATGTTCCTTACCTTCTCTGTATTCTTCTCTTCATTTGTTTCTTATTTTCAAAGGAAGTATGATTTTATAATAGACAGATAACAAATCCTAGACTAAACATCTCTCTGGATATGTATTATTTAATTTAGTATATCTCTAATATACTATAAGGCAGCTCCTGTAAAGAAAGAAGACATAAAAGGAGGAGATAAGGAATGATAGGCAATATTTTAGAAAAGATATTGAGTAAGTAATGTATGAAAATGTTCTCATATATCTTTCATTTGTTTCTCACAATATCCCAATGATGTAGCCATTTTAATATGACTTTTGAGAAATGCAATAATTAGGTTGTATAGAGACTGTGTGATTGCTCATGATTCTATTGACAGAAAGTAATGGGAACAAGGTTTCAATGTCCTTGACTTCTGTCCTCTGTCATAGAGGACCCATTAAGAAGATCGCAGAGGACTGCAATTTAAAGAAAAGATAAACATCATATGCTATGGATTGTATTGTGTCAGTCCCATCCAAAATTTATGCGTTAATGCCCTAACCATCAATATGACTGTATCTAGATAGAGTGATTTCAAAGTAAATAAGGTTAAATGAGATCATGAGTGTGACTCATAAGCTTAATCAGCCATGTCACTAGAAGCCTGGAATAAAGACGGGATTGTACCAGCAGAAAACAGGCAGTTTGAACTGAAAAGTGTGGAGAAAGCAGGATGGACTGAAAGAAGGTTGTTGGACTGAGATACAAAAGGACCAGACCATAGAGTATTTATTTGACTGCGAACATGTTATTTTTCAAGAAAAGTAAAGAATGATCACAACTGTGACTCAGTGATTGTCAGGACTGCCTCCTTCATTTCAAAAAGTGAGGTCATTGTCTCAGTTGCCCAAGCCAGACAGCCTCTGACCAAAGCTTCAGGGCCAGGACCATTGCCCAAGAGGATCTGAAAATGGGACTGCTACCCTAGTGGATTTGGAAGGCAAAACATGGAACAAAAGAGGATTATTCTTGAGCATTAAGATCTAATGGAATTTGCCTTGCTGGCTTCTGGATTAGCTTAACTTCTGTCACTCTTTTCTTTCTTCTGACATTTCTGTTTTGGAATGAGAGTGTCTTACACTTGTGTCACTGTTGCATTTTGGAAGGATGTAACTCGTCTGTTTGCACAGGCTCACAGATGGAGAGGCATTTTCCCTCAGAATTAACCACACCTTGAGTCCCATTCATATTTGATTTACACAATATTTAGATGAGATTTTGACTTAGATTTCTGGATTGAGCTGGAATCAGTGTAGTTTGAGCGTAATAACAGCACAAATTATGGTTGCGCAGGGGTAGAATGTTGTAGACTGAAGTGTGTCCCCCTCAAAATTCTTATGTTAAAGTCCTAACTCCCAGTGTGATTGAATCTAGAGATGGGGACTTTAAGAGATAATTGAAGTTAAATGAGGTAATATGAGTGAAACTTTAATCCTATAGAACTTTGACCTTATAAAAGAGAAAGAGGCAGCTTCCCCTCATTCTTTCTACCATGTGAGCGCACAGGAGAAAGGAGACTGTCTGTAAGTCACAAACACAACCCTGAGCAGAAACTGAACCTTTCTGGACCTTGATCTTTGACTTTCCACCATCCAGAACTGGGAGAAAATGAATTTCTCATGTTTAAGCACCCAGTATATGGTATTTTGTTATGACTGCCCATGTTTACCAATAAACGTCATATTACACAGAGAGATCTGCTTCCACTTCAGACAAATCTAATAGGCAATGAGCAAGCAGTACTTCTCCATTAATCTTTCTGCCTTCTGTGTTTCAGAAAACAGTATGCCACTGTAAGGCTTTCTCAGGGCACATATTGCAAATATTGTGGTGCTGTTTTAATTGCTAAGAAAAACATTACTAAGGCAAAGTTTAGCCATTTTACACTTAACCATTTAAGCTAAGGGATTAATCAAGGATATATGCAAATATCCATAGGTATTAATTCAGATATTAATTTTCACTGAATCACAATTTATAGTGCCTTAAATTTGTGTAATTTAATAATGTCATATATAAATGACTAACAAATGAAGACACTACATAAAATGAAATAACATACATCTATGAAAATAGTGTTCAATAAGAGTATCTATTGACAGGACCTGTAACATGTTGTCACATTATAAATAGTACATACAATATCATGCATTAACAAATATGTGTCGGCTGGGCATGGTCGCTCATGCCTGTAATCCCAGCACTTTGGGAGGCTGAGGTGGGTGGATCATGAGGTTAAGAGATCGAAACAATCCTGGCTAACACAGTGAAACCCCATTTCTACTAAAAATACAAAAAATGAGCCGGGCGTGGTGGCACGTGCCTGTACTCCCAGCTACTTGGGCGGCTGAGGCAGCAGAATTACTTGAACCCAGGAGGCAGAGGTTGCGGTGAGCCGAGATCGCGCCACTGCACTCCAGCCTGGGCGACAGAGCAAGACGACATCTAAAAAAAAAAAAAAAAAAAACCCTCAAATTCCTCCACATTGGAGCAAGATAAAAATAAAAATAAGATAAAAATAAAATAAATAATCCTTTGGGTATATACCCAGTAATGGGATGGCTGGGTCATATGGTACTTCTAGTTCTAGATCCTTGAGGAATCGCCATACTGTTTTCCATAATGGTTGAACTAGTTTACAATCCCACCAACAGTGTAAAAGTGTTCAATAGCAAAGACTTGGAATCAACCCAAATGTCCATCAGTGACAGACTGGATTAAGAAAAAGTGACACATATACACCATGGAATACTATGCAGCCATAAAAAAGGATGAGTTTGTGTCCTTTGTAGGGACATGGATGCAGCTGGAAACCATCATTCTCAGCAAACTATCGCAAGAACAGAAAACCAAACACCGCATGTTCTCACTCATAGGTGGGAACTGAACAATGAGATCACTTGGACTCGGGAAGGGGAACATCATACACCGGGGCCTATCATGGGGAGGGGGGAGGGGGGAGGGATTGCATTGGGAGTTATACGTGATGTAAATGACGAGTTGATGGGTGCTGACGAGTTGATGGGTGCTGACGAGTTGATGGGTGCAGCACGCCAACATGGCACAAGTATACATATGTAACAAACCTGCACATTATGCACATGTACTCTAGAACTTAAAGTATAATAATAAAAAAATAAAATAAAATAAAATAAATAAATACTGTACATAAAAATTCCATGTAGGTAGGCAGTGTTAACCTTAAGTGTGCTAAGTAAAGCACTAAATATTAGTGCTGCTTTAAATGTTTATGTATATATAAAAGAACTTAAGAGAGGGTAGAAAATATAAATAGTTGGCACTTTGGGTTCAATTTTAATTAATTTAATAATTAATTTTAAATAATTTAATTTTATGTACATTTGTTAAATGTATAAAATGTACATACAATAACTATAAACATACCAGTAGGAGTATAATATATGATGAAATGATAAATAACTTTTAAAATTTAGCATTAAAGAGTAAGAACATGATGATCAATATACATCGATAAAATGAGTTTTCTTCTAAATTTGTCATCTTGAAATAAAAATATTGATCAACCTTCCCACAGCTTCTCTTTGTTTCTTTGCTTGTATTTATAAAATAGGAGGCAGTAAACTAGAAGATGAAGCAAACAATAATGAAAACAGGAGTTGAGGGTGGCCGTACACCTCTGAATTGTGGCACCAAGTACACACAAATAACAGCCTGAAATGCTCACAACCTTGGATGTTTGCGTTTGTTTATGAACTATATAGGGTGCTTATTTTCTGCTTTTCATGATGGCAATAACCAATCTTTCCCCACCATATTTATGGTACTTTTCCTTCCTTTTTTTTAGAAGCATATTTTATGCTTGGCAGTATCTAAATGTTGTGTCTGGAATTTAAATAGGATAAACTGTACTTTAGCCTTAGCTAACTGAAGGAGGCCAAGCCCACTCCTGAATTGATGGTGATTATCTTTCGCAGAGTGAAATGGAAGGGTTCATTGATTGAATACTATTATGACTTAGGTGCTTTTCATATATCATCTTGTGACATTCTCCAAACAACCCTGTGGGGTAAGAGATATATTTCTCAGTTTCCAGGAAAGCAAAAATAGCATGGAGCAATTTTCAGCATTGGCTTGTCTGAGCTCAAATCCCATGGTAAGTGTACTGGCCACACTAAATAACATGTATATAAGATGATACTATGGACACATTAATTGTTGATTTAGACCTGGACAGTGTTGCACAAAGATCTCAAGTCAAGAGCTCTAAAAACATTGGCTAACAATGTAGTATATATGCCAATGCTCTCGTCTAGGTGTTGCCTAAGGGGCTTATATCATACCTGCATTAGATACAATTTTAGATAATGAACAGATACTTTAACTGTAATCTAAAATAGTGGTAGATCTCAAATTGTGCATTATGTGATAACGAAAACAATAGCTAATAAACCAGCATTTATCTGGGGTTAATAAAAACACTGGCAATGAAACAGAGTATTTCTCTTTTTCATACTTTTCATATTTCTCTTTATTTCCTTGTAACATTGTTGCAAAAAGAAAAGCTGACTTTATTCACAGAAACATTCTTCTTAATGTAGGAAAACATATGTAATCCACAAAAAGATGTATAAATGATAAAAGTTTAGCAAGTTTCTATCATTAAAGATAAGTATATTAAAGCCAGTAGTATTTCTATATGTTAACAACTAAATAATTGGCTGCTAAATATTTAAGGCCATTTACAATACTATCAAAATATAAAATTCTTAGGGATATTAGTGGTATTTGGCAAAAAGATGAACAAGAAGTCTGAGATAATTTGAAGAACGCTTAAATAAATGGAGGAGCACATTGGCATATGAGTCATGGAATCAAAGCAGTTAAGACATCAATTCTCACCGAATTGATCTATAGCTTTAACAAAATAGCAATTAAATTATTAGCAGAATTTATCTCATAGAAATTGGTAAACTGATTACAAATATCACATGGAAATGCAAAATACTCTAAATAACTAAAACAAATTGGGAAAGAAACAAAATTGGAAGAATAACATTACAGTACTTCACAACTTAATATAATCTTACAGTTATCTATAACATGTGATATTAACATAAAATTACTGAAATGAATCAATGGAAAAAAATAAAGTCCAAATGTAGATGCACACATATATGTAAAACTGATTTTTAATAAAGGTACAAAAATAATTGGGTGGAGAAAGAATATGCTTTTCAACAAATGTTACTGGAAAATTTTCATATACATTTGCAAAAAAAAATCACGACACATACTTAGTGCAACACGAAAAAAAAAACCAAAATATGCACCATAGACATAAATATAAAGTCTCAAACTATGAAACGTTTAGAATAAAATCTTTGTGATCTAGGATTAGACATAGAACACATAGCATATGACATGTTTTAAAACATGATTCAAGATATAACAAATTTACAGTTTGGACTTCATCAAAATGAAAACCTTTGGTCCTTTGGAAGCACTGTTAAGAATATAAAAACACAAACCTCAGCATAGGAGAAAATATTTGCAAATCATATATGTGATTAAATATCTGTATCTAAAATTTATAAAACCTCTAAAATCAATAAGAAATAAACCCAATAAAAATCATCAAAAGATTTGAACAAACTTCACCAAAGAAACAGTACAGATGGCACCTGAGCATGTGAAAAAATCATTAGTTATTGGAGAAATGCAAATTAAAACTGCAATTAGATTAAAACTGCAATTAGATGATACTACACAGATAATGTAATGGCTAAAATTTAAAAACACATGGATTTAAAAGTGTAGAGAGTAATTTTAGCACCCATGCACACAGGAGACAGCAATATCAAATGTTACAATCACTTTGGAAAAATAGTTTGACAGTTTCTTCTTTCTTTTTTCTTTTCTTTTTTTTTCTTTTTCTTTCTTTTTTTTTTTTTAGATGGAGTCTCACTCTGTCTCTCAGGTTAGAGTGCAGTGGCATGATCTCGACCCATTGCAACCTCCACCTCCTTGATTCAAGTAATTCTCCTGCCTCAGCCTCCTGAGTAGCTGGGATGACAGGCGCAGGCCACCACACTCAGCTAATTTTTGTATTTTTAGTAGAGACGGGGTTTACCCTGATGGCCAGGCTGGTCTTGAACTCCTGACCTCGTGATGCACCTGTCTTGGCCACCCAAAGTGCTGGAATTACAGGTGTGAGCCACCGCACCCGGTCCTCAGTTTCTTAAAAAGTTAAACATTCACCTACAAAATGATACAGACATTCCATTCCTAGATGTTTAACGAAGACAAATGAAACAGTTGTACAAAGTGTTCTCAGCAGCACTAGCCATTGTGGCACAAAATTGTAAACAATTTAAATGTCCATTAACACATCAGTGATAAACATATTGTGTTCTGTCCACGTTTTCCAAAACTGCTTAGCAATAAAAAGGAATGAGCTATTGATCCTTGAAACAACATGGATGAGTCTCACAATAATAGTGCTGAGTGAAAGAAGTGAAACCAAAAAATTCCATAGTGTATGTTTTTATTTGTATAAACTTCTAGGAAAGGCCAGCTAATCTATAGTAACAGAAAGCAGACTGAAAATTGCCTGGGGATGGTGGTGACCCTATGTGGAGGAATGAGGATTAGTAAGGAGCACAAGGAAATGTTCTGCGTGACGAAAATGTTCATTAGTTTGCTTGTGGTGATGGATTTATAGATGTATATGTATGTCAAAATTTATGAACTTAAATACTTTGAATATGTCTACTTTATTATATGTCATTATACTTCAATGGAGCTGTTAATAAAGTTCTAAAGTCTCCTAACTTTCATAGTAACTCAGGTAAAACACTTGCATTCAAGTCAACATTTATTAATTTCAGTTCTATCTAAGGGCATGTGATATAAATTAGACTCTATGTACAAAAAAATACTCCTGACAAAATGCTAAAATTTGTCAATACATCTACCAAATCTGCCAAATCTATATTCTCAGGTGCCAATAGAAGAAGATTATGATATTAAAATCATGCAACATGCATTCTGGTAAGCAAGACACATCTGACTACCAAAACACAGGAAAAGTATTTGTCTACCATGTCTGGTTTGTCATGAATTACTAGAATACTAATTAAGGGAAATCATATAAATTAAATGTCTTGGAAATTGAAAGTTCCTTCACATTTCGTTGTGAGGAAAAAAGAAAGCAAAACTTTTTAAAGTTATTCTTATTGTAATAATTTTCACTTCTATTTTAATTACATTTAGCATTTATTCACTTTCGTCTTTCATTCACAACAGACACACAATTGGGTGCACACACTCTAATCTGTTTCAGAAACTTTGCCATTCCAATGAACTATCTTTTTTCTTAAATCAAGTTTTTTTAGGTTTTTGACTAAAAAGTTTTCTGGGAGGCCGGGGGCGGTGGCTCACGCCTGTAATCCCAGCACTTTGGGAGGCTGAGGCGGGCGGATCACGAGGTCAGGAGATCGAGACCATTCCATCCCGGCTCACACAGTGAAACCCCGTCTCTACTAAAAATACAAAAAACTAGCCGGGCGCGGTGGCGGGCGCCTGAAGTCCCAGCTACTCGGGAGGCTGAGGCAGGAGAATGGCGTGAACCCGGGAGGCGGAGCTTGCAGTGAGCCGAGATCGCGCCACCGCACTCCAGCCTGGGCGACAGAGTGAGACTCCGTCTCAAAAAAAAAAGAAAAGAAAAAAAAGTTTTCTGGGAAATGTATGCTCTGTTTTCAATGCCTACAAAATATTGTGCGTGTAATATGAGTTTAAAATTCTAGACATTGTTTTTAACTGTCATAATTAATAATTGAGTTTAAATTATGTACAAATGCTGTAATGACTACTACTCAAAACAGAACAAAATATTCCCATCCAAAATTTGGTTCAGATGTTGAGATTAATTAAGCCACACATACCCCTAGAGGGCATGAAAATTTTTATTTCTTACATAATGATGTTTTCAGAGGGAAAGAGGGCGTTGTCTTCCAAGCTGGCCTGAAAATGGCTTGAAAAGGCAGAGAAAGGAGGGTGGTTTGGGGTGTTTATGTTGGTTTAGGGGCTAGGGCTGGGGTGAGAGTTTTCATTTAAGTAGTGGCAGGAGGTCGTGTGATTTGAACTTTTCACTGGTGTCAAAGGAGAGAGCACTGGGACATTCTTATCAACTGCTCAGATGGTGAGGCACAACGAGAAGAAGGCAAGGGCATGGGAGTCACATAAAAAATGGCGTCAGGGTCTGCATGCGTTCACATCCCTGTGTGATGACATCAACCACAGGCCACGCCTACTATGTGCCAGATGACATAGCTTGCGAGATGTCCAGTTTATCAAAATGAGGACCTTTTAGCCTTCCCAGAATGACTGATTATTCATTCAATGTTAATCAGATAGGTTAAAAAATGTGGAGCTAACAGTTTCCATTTGTAATTCTTGCATAGAAATGAATGTTGTGAAGAAACTGTTACACAACAAACATTAAGGGCCGTAGGTTATTGGATATGATCTTCTACTTAAACTACTTTTCGTTGATGTGGCCTTGTTTCCAGTGCAAGGTAGTCTGCTAGCAAAAGGGAAGAAAACGGAAATCTTTTATGGAAATAAAGGGACTATTCTAGACTGTATCTGCAGAAAAACAAACGAATGTCAGCAGCAGTTGAAATTATGGCAAAGCCATCGCATTACAGACAGCGGAGCAGGGGAGGTGGGAACAAGGCTTGCAGACGCCTGCCTGTCGGGTAGCAGATTTGGGGATCATAAGTCAGGGGACAGTGAGATGAGGGACAAATCAAATAAGCGGGCCAAATCCTGAAATGTGAAAGGCTGTGGTCAGAGAGAGGAGTTTTGGATTATGAAATAAGACTAGAGAAATTCCTGCTACTGACAACACTGAGGATGCAGACAGGAGAGAGGAACCTACCGAACATTTTAAGATTAAAATCCTCTGATTATTCACCCAATAACCATTATGTAGCAGGCAGTGTTTTGGTGATAGAACATTAGATAAGAAATAGATCCTGACATTTAGGGTCATCCAACTAAATGGGATATTAGCATCTAGAGAAGCATTTTACATCAATGTTCCCTCATCCTTCATCCACCTGCAGAAGTGTTGTTATTATCTGCAACTAAATGGGGTATTAGCGTCTAGAGAAGCATTTTACATCAATGTTCCCTCATCCTTCATCTACCTGCAGAAGTGTTGTTGTTATCTACACTTTAGAGATGAGGAAACTAAGACTTAGGGGAGTTAAATTAAATGCCTAGAGTCAAGCAACTGGTTAAATGTCAAACCCTCTAGGAGTCAAACCCAATTCTGCTTTTTAACAAATTATTCTTTCTGTTATTGCTTTCCCAGCAAGAACACTTCTTGAAATGAAAAACAAAAGCAGCATTAGATGCTGATATCAGGCCTAATAGTTGTACACGTAGAAGAGATAAGATTAGAATCAAAAAATAAGTGGGCAGAAAAAATTCAAGTACTAATAATGGGGCAAGTGACAAAAGATACCATATTCTCTGAAATTTTAATAACTTTAAGTAATTGAGAAACATTAAGATGATCAAAGAAGACATGAATAAAATTGTCACTTAAATAAAATAAATGTTCTAAGAAATTAAGGAAAAGAAAACATTGTGGATAGTATTTCCTGATACTTGACATTCAAGAAGCAGATGCAAATTGCTAAATGTTTCCTTTATCACTTACGATCCAGCACATACACTGTGACTTCTATTATAATCAGAGGACATGCTGGGCCCTGGAGATGAAAAGGTGATGTTTGGGGTGTAGAGTGTGAATGTTAAATTTCCCCCTAAGGAAAGCCCACTGGTTATCTAATTAAGCCTGTGAACATCCGCTCCCCAAAATGCACAAATATAATTTGTAACCCCTGGAGTTTACAAGATATTCTTTCTATCTTCCTGAAAAAGTGGTGTGTTAGAACAAGTCACTTTGTTGATGCCCTAAAAGTCAAAAGTCTGTGACCAATATGCGTGTTAGAATTTTTTAGTATATAATATTTTCAAAAGAAAAAATGTGGATTCAAGAATATTTTTCACTCATTAGAGAGGCTATGTTTTCTGCCAACGAACATAGAGAGGAAAGAAGTTTTGCTTGACAGAGAAGGTTTAAGCAAGAGAAACATCCTGTACTAATGATTATGAATTCATCTCTACTTCTGCATGTAGTATTTTATTTAATCTGCAGATAATTGTTTTATGTAATATGAATTCTGAAGAAATTAAGTCCTGGAAGGGTGATTAAAATTTGAAACAAATGAGCAAATGACCTATATATGTTTCTTTGTTTATGTGTAGATTTCCTTTGCTGGATAACTGATTACCATAAACTTAGAGGCTTAAATAGCCTATTTTATATTCTCATATTTTCTACGTATCAAGCATCTGACTATGGCTTAACTGGGTCCTCTAATGGAGTCTTACAGATGGCAATTAATGCGTTAGGTGGGGCTGAAATCTCATCTAAGGCTTGGGATTCTAGACTCACATAAATGTTGTCAGAATTCATTTCCTGGAAGCTGTAGAGTTCATTTTGGCTTCTTTTAAGCTGCAGTGGAAAGTCTCTACTGCTTTGAGTTTCTGACGTCAGGAAAGGAAGCCCTTTTTAAAAAGATTCACTTGCATCGATCAGGTCCACCCAAGATTATCTTTCTTAGATTGATTAAAAACCATTTGATTTGGCATCCTGCACCTTGTAGTGCCTCCACTTTTGCTGTATCCTGTGCATAATCACAAGAGCAACATTGCATGGTGTTCTCAGGACCCCACGCCAACCCAGCTGGGTACACCTTCCTGGGCAGGGGAGTCCACAAGGGTGTGACTCACAGGGGAGCATTCAAGAATTACACCCACAAAAATGTTTATCCACAGAGAGACCTGACCAACGTAGTAGCACAGCTTTTTAAAGAAAACCTTGCCCAGCATTTTGGGAGGCCGAGGAGGGTGGATCACCTGATGTCAGGAGTTCAAGAGCAGCCTGACCAACTTGGTGAAAACCTGTCTCTACTGAAAATAGAACAATTAGCCTGGTGTGGTGGTGCATGCCTATAATCCAAGCTACTTGGGAGGCTGGTGCATACCTGTAATCCCAGCTACACAGGAGGCTGAGACAGAAGAATCACTTGAACACAGGAGGTGGAGGTTGCAGTGAGCTGAGAGCACACCATTGCACTCCAGCCTGGGAGACAAAAGCAAAACTGAAAAAACGCTCATCATCACTGGCCATCAGAGAAATGCAAATCAAAACCATAATGAGATACCATCTCACACCAGTTAGAATGGCAATCATTAAAAAGTCAGGAAACAACAGGTGCTGGAGAGGATGTGGAGAAATAGGAAGACTTTTACACTGTTGGTGGGATTGTAAACTAGTTCAACCATTGTGGAAGACAGTGTGGCGATTCCTCAAGGATGTAGAACTGGAAACATCATTTGATCCAGCCATCCCATTACTGGGTATATATCCAAAGGATTATAAATCATACTGCTATAAAGACACAGGCACATGTATGTTTATTGCGGCACTATTCACAATAGCAAAGACTTGGAACCAACCCAAATGTTCATCAATGATAGACTGGATTAAGAAAATGTGGCACATGTAGACCATGGAATACTATGCAGCCATAGAAAAGGATGAGTTCATGTGCTTTGTAGGGACATGGATAAAGCTGGAAACCATCATTCTGAGCAAACTGTCACAAGGACAGAAAACCAAACACAGCATGTTCTCACTCATAATTGGGAATTGAACAATGAGAACACTTGGACACAGGAAGGGGAACATCACACACCAAGTCCTGTTGTGGGGTGGGGGAGGGGGGGAGGGATAGCATTAGGAGATATACCTAATGTAAATGACGAGTTAATGGGTGCAGCACACCAACAGGGCACATGTATACATATGTAACACACCTGCACCTTAGAACTTAAAGTATAATAATAGTAATAAAAGAAAAGAAAAAGAAAACCTTAAAAAACAAAGAGAGGGAAATAAAGGCATTTTGGACTTGTAATTGCCATGCTTCACAAAATTTCCTGTGACAACTTCTTCTTTTTATTTTTTATTAAGGGGGAAAGTATATACAATAAATTTCTCTTTGTTAGAATTTCTTTATTACACTTTCTCCCTTGTTAACTTTCCAATCTCTTTTGTCTCAAGAGTATTCCAGTTAAATGCTAAAATGCCTGCAATTTGGGGAAAATTAACAGATTTATTTTAAAATATTTTGTGATTGAATTTTCAAAAAATAAAAATAACTGAAAAAGGATGACAGTGTACACATAACTATACTTCTTTGCTGGTATACGATATAATTGAATTTTTTTCAATTTTGCTTTCATTCTAGGAGCTGGTTTCTTCTTTATCTACTTGTTACTTATCATGAAAGTAAATAATAGTTATAGAAGGGACTCATTCATCACTCAGCCATCTCTGTCATATCTCAACTGCTACAACAGTGGTATACTTCTACACATGCTATGAAAGAACCAGCGTAATCACTCTTTAAAGTCATTAGGGAGCCAACAAATAACAGTGAAGCACATTTTGGAAAACATTTGTTTTTCTTGCTCTAAACGCAGTATGTCCTCACATTTACTTTAAGTTCTGTCCTTGAATTAATTTCATTTATAATACATTTTAAAAATAAGAAAAACCTTGATGTCTGTCATTAAAAAACTTTTATTGATTTGTATGCATCTCACTTTGTGTTTTTGTAAACTACCATTGAAAAATCTTAAGATAATTACTGTATAATGGGGTAATTAATTAAAATAACAATAATAAAGACTAAAATGTCTAAATTAGTCTCAAACCATGTTAACCTTACTTTAATTCTCAAGCTGTAATTTCAAGCCAGAGAAGGAACTTAGAGGCATTGCATGTAAACTTCAATTTTGTGTGTGTGTGTTGTGTTTTGTTTTATTTTTTAGGAAGAAGAGTAGCCCAAAAGATGATGAATCTTTATTGAAATCATATAACAGTGATTTTGTAATCACATGACTGAGTTTTTAAATAATGTTGTCTCCTTTTGAACATTTTTTGAGATGCTAGAGAGAGGGGGTAAATGAAATTAGAAAGGACGAATAAAATGGAAATATTTAGGATATTTTTAAAGACACATAATTACTAAGTATTGTTTTAAAGGAGGAGAAGGTTGTTTATTCAGTGACAAAGAAATAGGACAGGAAGTCCTGGGGGAAATGGGACGTGGGAATCCCTAAGAGAATACTATATGTTTGTTCCATTTTGTAGCATGTAGGTAACATGATGTGGTGGCAAGACAATTTTTGTTCGTTTTCCCCTTTGTGTTTTAAGGGAGACAAATTTGGGGGAAGAGACATTACAGTCATTGATCTATTCATTCACTAAACATTTACTAAGCTACTGTTGTGTGATTAACACTGCATTTTGTTTCAGTCTGAAGAATGTACATATTATTTTGGGGGGAACTATTTGTTTTACAATTTTCATATACTTTACAAGCCAAAATATCACCTCATCTTGATAGTCGTAAACTGAGCACAGCTGTATGCATTATGTAAAGCTTAAACATTTTCAAATACATTAACCAAATTCAGTAGTATAGTTTCATTTACTACACCCACAAGGCATACTGTCTAACTAGTCTGGGAATAGTTTCACTTTTTATTTGAAATTCAACAGTTATTAAAACTGTTTTGGCTGGAGGACCAGCCAGTTGACCCAAGCTCAAAATCAGATCTCAGTAGGGAGACTATTTTCTTTATTCCAAGCCAGAATGAAAAGAATCTTGGCCAAGTGTCCACGTTAAAGGCAAAGCTCAAACAAACAAAACCAATCACACTAAAAGGTGGTCCTGTATGATAGATGAATCTAAGGAGAACAAGCTTGAAAGAAAGATAAGCTGGTTCCAAATAAACAAGGGCAGAACATTATTTTCTATAAACAACATCTAGATTTCTATGTCACATGTTGGCCTGAAAAGGCTAGAAATAATAATTTTATTTCAGTTTTAGCTGAAATATACTTTATAAGTGTGTGTACACTTAGAGACTTTAAATTACTGACCATTCTTGGCATTTCACACTTACTTTTATCTTCCCTGTACCTCAAAGAAATACAAGGAAGCCACCTTTTAAATGATAAGACAAGTCACCACTGTTTTCAAGGCATGAATCAAAATTTAGGAGAAAAACTTAGCCCCTGATAACTTTTATCAGAAATTATTTTATTAATTTGGATCTGCCTGAAAATAATCCTTACTGAATGTACACTATAAACTTTTATGTGGACATTAATAAACAGAACATAAATGATGTAAAAGTCATAGTTTCAAAAGAAAGAAAGAAGAGAGAGACTTGGCTTTTTTTTTTCCCCATTCCTAATTCTCCTGTTCTTTCAAGTTCCCTTATTTACTTTGAGATTGTTACATTTTTCTGCCATTCCCACTGCTCCTCATCTATGATGCTCCTTTCTCATTTTATTTGAGACTATTACAATGTGTTTCTAATGGTTCTATTGCACTCAGTCTGTGCACTCAGAAACTGGCAAAGAGAAGCACCCAAAAATAGAAGAAAACCCCCAATCATGGCACTTCACTTCACATGAACAAACTTCTTCATTTTCTGCCAAATGAAACCTGACTTCTCCGCCTGTCTTTCAGGCTTTCTACTGAAAACCCACCCCACATTCTCATGTCTCGCCATTCCTTACCTAGAATGAGCTCTTCTCTGCCCTGTGCCTTCCAGCACCTGTGACTTTATTCTGATAGTCCTTTCTGCTTTTTATCTAGTTCTATGAGTCCAACTCAAATTCTGAATTCTCCTGGAATTTACTCTAATTTATTTTCCTTTCAGTACTTCCCTGTTCTCAGAATGAGCTGTTCTAACTTGGCGCACTCACATACTTGCTTCTGATGCTATGTGTCATGTGCAGAATTGTGTCCCAGGTATTTTTCCAAGTCTCCCTGGTTTCCTTAAACAGTGACAAGCTCTGTGAGGTGCTGGCTGCACTGGATCCAAGGCACTCCACGTGCAGCTCCCCAGCAGCCTGCAACCGGCATGGATTGCCCCGCACCCTCCCCTCCAAGCACAGTTTGGGAATGTCTCTTCATTTCTGTAAAGATTTTTTTTGAGATAAAATAAAATAAAAACCTGCGTGATAACTCGTGATATGTTGGAGAGAAATAAAGAGGCAGATGCGGCTGGAGATTACATGGAAATGTCAGCATCTTATGTGGCAGGGTTTGATTTGGGGGACTATGGAGAGTAGATAGGATCGAGAGGAATAACAAAAGAATAAGGAAGACTGTACCCACAGACCATGAACAGACAGGCAGAAAGACTGCACTATGCAGAAAAGAGGGGACGTTAGGAGTAGTTTTGGTTATTCATAAATCAGATAATATGTAGTTTTAGATTTACTATTTCAATTCTGGCCACATAGCTTAAATATACACTGAGATATACTGAAGGAGTCCATAAATCTAAGAAACGACTGAAACATTTAAATACCTAGATAAAAATACAGGCATGGAACAAATTGGGTGTTAAAAGTAATTGTTACCTAATTCACTTTTTTCAGATACAGTGCAATATTATGCTCAGTATCTGAAAAAGTTAATTAGGTAACAAATTAAAATATGCTTTAGGTGAATATATGTGCATTAGCTTAAAATATCTACCTTGTCCTAACTTCAGTGTGTTTTTAAAATGCAAAAATAAATATAATTTATTTGTATTTTTTATCTAAATACTTTTATTTTCATTACTTAATTTGCTTCTTTATGTTCCACCTCCCATGATAATGATTGAGAGTGTCTTATATAGACACGTGCAATACAACAAAAGTTACGGAAAATAGATGAAGCACTTGGAATACAGACAATACAATGAAATTGAGCTAAGATTGTTCTGCAAAGGACTTATTATAAGGTTCTGAATCATAAGTTGGTAGAAGGATCAAAATACGGCTCTGACCTTTCTAGAGGCTGGAACAAAGAGGGAAGCATGATCATTAAAAAACTTACCAAGCATTCCTTATCAAGAACGTGGAAAAGGAAAAGAAAAAAGAAACAATAACTTACCAAACACTTTGACTAGGTTCTCTCATTCAGTCTTCACATACTCCACACAGTGGGCCTGTCTTTCCAACCCATGGCAGGGATCAGTGGTTTTTCTGGAGCTGTTATGGAGGTGATTAGTATGTCAGAGTAGCTTCCTCTTTGTCCTCCACGAAGGAGGGAACAGTTGCTGTCTTTTAAAATGAATCTTTTCTCCAAGCAGAATTCAAAAAGAAGTCAAAAAATTAGGAAATATGAAAAAAACAGATCTGAAGGTATTGGAGAGGTAAAAGACGGCCAAGGTTTGAGAGACAAAATCTCACAGAAAGTGAGCCCAGTGTTGAGGATGTAATCTCGGGATTACATCGAATCTAAGGATGTAATCTAGATTCACAAGATTAGGGATGTACTCTAAATTCACAAAAGTTAATGTAAATTTGGAAGACTGAGAAGCTGTAAATAAGGGTATTTTGCTCAGCGTCTGCTAAAGAAGGCCCTACTAACCTCCTTGCCAGGCTTTGGGTTGGGATCTCAAAGTGCTACAACCTAGGAGTGAAACTGCCTTTGCAAAAATTATGATAGTGAGGGAAATCTGACAGAAAAATTATGACAGTGAAATAAATCTGACATAACTGACTCTGTCTTGCTTCTAACCTCCAAGCTGCCTTTGTTCATTCCTGGGCATAAGCCAAGCTAACTATGGGAGGAATTTAGTTTATAATTTAACTTTAAAACAAAGATGATAACAGCTCCTTCCTGAAACTAACTCCTCCTTGCTCAGGTACCAAAACCACCTGTGTAAAACTAAAATTAGCAACAAGGTTAGAATTATAGTTCAGGAGTCCTGCAGCCAGAGGTTACAAGATTTGTAACCTTACCACTTGCTCCTGTAGATAACATCACTGTTGTAAAACCTAAGGTTGGTAATAGAAGTATTTTCTAGACCCTGCATTTTGATGGACTAGCTGGTGGTCCACCCGAACCAGTAACCAATACTAAGAAATGGGCTCATCTGGTCTTGTGACCCACCACCCAGGAACTGACTCAGCACAAGAAGACAGCTTTGACCCCCTATAATTTTATCCCTGACCCAACCAATCAGCATTCTCCATTCCCTAGCCTAATGCCTGCCAAACTATCCTTGATAAACCCTAGCCTCTGAGTTTTTGAATAGATTTATTTGAGTAATAATTACACCCGCCCTTTGACTTGGATAGCCCTGTGATTATTAAACTCTTTCTCTGCTGTAATAAGGCTGTCTCAGTGAGTTGACTTTATCTGTACAGTAGGCAAGAAGAGCCCATTGGGTAATAACAGGAAGAGCCCATTGGGTAATAACAGGAGCGATAGTAATTCATAAACAGACTGGTCATAGCAGGGATGGAAAACCAGCTTTGGATCATCTCAATATATGATTAGATCAAGGCCATATGGGATTACTACTCCCCTGGCTTCCTTCCAGAAGCAAATATAAGTCAATTTCAGAAGAAGATAATATTAATTTAAGGTTAACATTATTTTTATACTTATTCAAATACAATGTCTGGAACTGAAAGAGAAATAATCAATATATGAGGAGACAAAATAATGTGATACAAGATAATATGAAAAATAATGTTATTTTGCAAAGAAAAATAATAGACAATAGAAATAGGCAGGGAATGCAGATAATAGAGTTATCAGAGATAGGCTTTACTATAGCTATGAAAAATATATGCAAGGAAATAAAAGACAAGACTTTCCGCAGAGAACTGGGAACTATAAAAGAAGTTATTTAAATTCTAGAACAGAAAAGATAATACAAATTTAGAATTCAGTGGATGAAGCTGGACAAAGATTAGATATAGACAAAGACATAAAATATCCAGAATAAAAAATGGAGAGGTAAAGATGAAAATACAGAAAATCAAATGGAAAACACAGAGAACACAGTGAAGTCTGAGGTCCCCGAAAAAGAGGTAAGAGAAAGCATGGAGCAGAAACAATATTTCTAGAGATAGTAAGTGGGAATTTTTTAAAAAGAGAAACTAATTTCAAATGAGTAAGTGTAAGATTGGCAACGGGGCAGTCGGTGCCGCATCCCCAGCCCGCAGCCATGGCCGTCTACAAACTGGTGCTGATCCGGCGGGGCTAGAGCGCATGGAACCTGGAGAACCGCTTTGGCTGCTGGTAGGACGCGGACCTGAGCCCGGCGGGCCACGAGGAGGCGAAGCGCGGCAGGCAGGCGCTGCGAGATGCTGGCTATGCGTTTGACATCTGCTTCATCTCGGTACAGAAGAGAGCGATCTGGACCCTCTGGACAGTGCTGGATGCCATTGATCAGATGTGGCTGCCAGTGGTGAGGACTTGGGACCTCAGTGAGCGGCACTATGGGGATCTAACCGGTCTCAATAAAGCAGAAATTGCTGCAAAGCATGGTGAGGCCCAGGTGAAGATCTGGAAGCGCTCCTATGATGTCCCACCACCTCCAATGGAGCCTGACCACCCTTTCTACAGCAACATCAGTAATGATCGCAGGTATGCAGACCTCACAGAAGATCAGCTACCCTCCTGTGAGAGTCTGAAGGACACTATTGCCAGAGCTCTGCCCTTCTGGAATGAAGAAATAGTTCCCCAGATCAAGGAGGGTAAACGTGTGCTGATTGCAGCCCATGGCAACAGCCTCCAGGGCATTGTCAAGCATCTGGAGGGTCTCTCTGAAGAGGCTATCATGGAGCTGAACCTGCTGACTGGTATTCCCATTATCTATGAATTGGACAAGAACTTGAAGCATATCAAGCCCATGCAGTTTCTGGGGGATGAAGAGATGGTGCGCAAAGCTATGGAAGCTGTGGCCGCCCAGGGCAAGGCGAAGAAGTGAAGGCCAGCTGGGGAGGATACTGTCCCCAGGAGCACCCTCCCTGCCCGTCTTGTCCCTCTGCCCCTCCCACCTGCACATGTCACACTGACCACATCTGTAGACATTTTGAGTTGTAGCTGCAGATGGGGACCAGTGGCTCCCATTTTCATTTTAGCCATTTTGTCTTCTGCACCCACTCCCTTCATACAATCTAGTCAGAATAGCACTTCTAGAGCATAGGTTCTCAGCCCAAGCTGTGGAAAAGCCCCCCTTATCCAACAGAGTTTAAAGGTAGTAACTTGGGTTTTTGCGAGTTCTTTGTTTACTAAGGACTTGTGGGGAGGAACCATGCTAAGCCATGACCAATGAGGAGAAGCACCAGAGCCTGTCTGTCCCCAGGAGCCAGTCCTCTGCTCTTCTGCAGTCAGGCCACTGCCTGGGGGCTCTAGTCATTCCAGTGGAGGATGAATGTAACCTGCGTGGTGATGTGACAACTGTTTCCTCCCTGACCCTAGGGGACCTGGTTCTAGAAGTTTGGGATCAATCCTGAATTTAGTTATGTGTTACATTTACTTTTATTAAAAAAGCATAGTACATATAAATAATACAAAACAATAACGCTTCTGGGGTTTCTTGTGGTGGTTGAAATAGTCCCACATGTGGTCATCAGAAAATAAGCCATTCCTCATACCAGTGTGGGATCAGTTCCTCGACCTCTGAGGGGCAGGAGTGCTTCCTGCTGTGTGTGTGAGAATCCCTTCCTGCTTTGTTTCATGGCAGTGAAATGCCCTTTGGTCCTGTCCAAGTGTGTCTTTCACTGATTTCTGAATCATGTTCTAGTTGCTTGGCTCTGCCACATGGGTCCAGTGTTCACCTGAGCACCTGAGCATAACTGTACTAAATCCTTTTTCCAGATCAGTATAATAAAGGAGTGATGTGCAATAAAAAATAGATAAATAAATAAATAAAAAAGATTGGCAACCGTCCGCTTAACAAAAACAATGAAAGCCACAAAATGAGGAAATAATATATTTGAACTGCTGGGAGGAAGAAAGACTTAAAAGAAAAACAAATACTCTCAACCCCAAATTCTATAACCAAAGAAGGTGATCATTATGATGATGAATACAGATTTAATGTACTCTCTATCAAAATCTCGACTTGCATTTTTTGCAGAAATTGACAAACTATATTAGTCAAATTTCTCCAGAAAAACAGAACTAGGCATATACATGAATTATAGAGGCTGAGATGTCCTGAATCGACAGCTGGAAAGCTAAAGACCCAGGACAGTTGATGGCATCATTCTAGCTTAAGTATGAAGTCCTGAGAACCAGGAATGCCGGTTTTATAAGTTCCAGTTGGGGTACAAGTCTGAAGGCAGGAGAAAACCACTGCCTCAGCTTGAAGACAGTCATGCAGAGAGAATTTCAAATATAATTTATTAATTATAATCCTCGAGACAGAACTATTAAAATGTTTCGGTGAATTATGTTTGTCATGTGAAAGCTGGGATACTACTCTGCATTGTTGAAACAGAGACAAACATTTTCTTTTTAGTTCTGCAAAGTTAAATTTACCCTGTGTAATGACAGCATAAAAATTGGCTGAGGTTTATTTATTTATTTATTTTTTAACTGGGATAGAATGGTGTACTTTAGGCTCATAAGAACACCTGAGTTTAAAAAAAAAAAAAAAAGTGAAAAACGTTTTCGTAGAGGGAATCACACCACACTTTTTCGGTTGTTACTTTTTATCTGACATGTATGATAACATACAAGAAGATGCTGTAAAGCTGGAGATAGGGAAGATAGTGAATAAAAGGTGTTGCATTGGCAACGGGCAGAGAGGTGCCACACAAGCAGGTGGGAAGAAGCAACAGAGAGGAGTGGCCAGGAGCTTCGACTCTGAAGCCAATCACCTAACTCCTCTGTGCTTCAATTTTCTTATCTGGAAAACAGAGTCAATAATCATCGCAGCATTGTTATATGAATTGCGTGAGTTGCTGTTTGTATAGCGCTCAGAACACTGGCACACAGTAACTACTTAAAGCTTTGTATGACAAGAAAACACTGAGCTGACAAAGTCCACCATCACATTTCAGACTCTGCCAGCACGGAGTAGATCACCGTGGCCTTTTAAGAGCAAGTGGCTTCTAGAGAACAATCTCCGATATAGTCACTTCCCATTGCCCACTAAAATCCACAATTACTAAGAGACAAAAATTAACAAGATATGTAAAAATGAAGGGAAATATTACTGCCAGAGACTCAGAGGAGTTTGCCCCAAGTACAAAGCCAAGGAACAGAATGGGACCCACTTAGTCTTTGCTGAAGAAAACAGAATCCTCACTTCTTGGATTGTCTAAGGCATCCTGGGTCAAATGGAGCTAGAGAACCAGGCAGCCGCTCCCTACTGAGGAAGCAGTGTTCTTTCAAACAGTTCACTCATTACTCTAACCCCTGTGAATCCATTCTGAAATCAAAATCTCAGAAAATACCTGGGAGAAAGATAGAAAGGAGTATCAAAACATATCATTACCTGGAACGCATTATCTTCATAAGTAAAATAGCAAATAGTCAGGCAAAGGAATATTAAGAGTTACATTTTTTTTTCTGAACCGTGTCATTCCAAAATAGGAAAGTAATCAGCAGTTTATGTGGTAGACCAGAAAATGTAAATGATCTGTAGTCTCTACGCTGGGGCTGGCCCGGAACTGGGTGTACGAAGATGCTCCAGGTGTGACTCTTACCTTCAGATTTAGTCAAGCCTCATCTACAAACCTTGTGTATTAGTAAATATGAGTATAGATACACACACACACACACACACACACACATACACAAGCTTTCCAAACAAATGTACCATTAAATATACAGTAAACTTCCTCCGAGGACACATCATCCTCTAAAAGTGGTACATCTTACGACTGAGACGGCTGCCCTAAATTGTTTGGCACACACAAAGTAAGGCAAAAATAACATGGCACCTATTCATTTTTTTTTTACTGGTTTAATAAGTTAGTTTTAATATGTACAAGGGACTCTGACAGAACATGAAATTTGGCAGTGAACAAACTGGACAAGGTCCATGCTTTTGAGGAGCTTACAGTTGGTGATGTAAACAACATATTACATCGCAAACCTGTTTGACTGTTATACATCGCTTTTATTTATTTCTTTAACAAATAGTTTTGAGCATCTGGCCCTGTGCTTCTTGCTCTTGGACTGTTTGATTCTGGGTTTCATATCAAACTTAAAATCTAGTGAATGACACAGGGTAAAAATCAGACACAAAAGTATACTAAGATTGAGATTATTCTTAGCAAGAAAATAGACATAATTCCATGGAAGTATATATAAGTGTAATTTAACCTGAGATATGATGGAGAGACAAGTTAGGCATTTAGGCAGAAATAACAGCACATAAAAAAAAATTGTGGTAACAATGAGTTTGAGACATTTGAAGGGATATAAAGGCCAGAAATCAAGTAATCACATAAGGACGGAAAGACCAACCCTATTGTAATTTCTATGCAGTGAGAATCCAGGAATGGGAGATCCTAAAGCAGCATCCAGTTTTTAGGTGGATCCTTCCTTAAGTCAATTTCCCAGACCCATTTCCAGCCAGGTGTGATGATATGACCCTGCCCTGGTCTATTAGGGGAAGGTGAAGGGCCATTTTCTATAACATTTCCGTAAACAAGAGATGCCTCACTCACAACCTTGGTCCCTTCTTTCTCATTTTCTTCCTGCTGCTTGCGGCATGAACATGGATTCACACTGGGCAATGAAGACAAAGTTCTAGGGATGTCAACCTCCAAGCAGCCTGGACTCCACTGGGGTTCATGGAGCAAAGGCATTTCATGGGTCCTGACGGCATAGTTCCATGCTTCCACGCAAGCAAGGATTGAGGCCTGGTGTTGTTTAGCCACTATTATCTGAGGTTCCAGGCACTCTTCACCTCACCCAATCTTAATTAACGTAGAATTTGGTAATGAAAGTGTGGCAGCGTAAGTCATAGTGGAAAATAATAGCTTTTTGTTTTTCCTTGTAGCTCTGCAGGATGTTGGGAAAATGGCGGAAACCCCAATCTAAATGTTACTGTGTTGTAGATTCTTCAATATCCTACCCATCCCAGATGTGAGCCTTTACCATTCCTGCCCGGAACGATATACTGACTCCTATGGAATCAAGATAACTGGTGCTTCTCATTCTCTCTTTTGTAAGTAGGAGTCCAGTTATACTTTTTGTTAATGCTCCGTAATTACATATTGCCTGTGCAGGGAAGCAGACTTATATTTTGATATCTAGTTTTCTTGTTTACAAAGAGCCCCAGTTGGGCATAGTGAACAATCCTGGACCTGGATCTGAATGGGATTTGCAGTGGAACTTCAGGACTGCCTTTCACAGAGGAGTGTTGACTGTGGTTTACACATGGGAAGATATGGAATTAGGAGAGCCATTTATTATAGTCAGAGGCCTATGCTCCCACACACACCAGACAAAACTCTCCCAAACATTCAATAGAATCCTCACACTCCAAGAAATATGTAGCTTAGAAAATACGTTCAATAAAATGAAATATGAGTAGTCAGTGGTTTTTAAATAACCAAATAAACACATACTAAGAGGACTACTTTTGAAAATATTGATAGACCTATAAATTTTACCACAAAAAAAATTATGGATTTTTGCCCAAACCATTTTGTAAAACAAGCACAAAAGTACCATTTTATGAAACAAGCAGAAAAGAACAAGATGGAAAACCTATCTAAAATGATGTTTGTGGAGCAGCTTAATATATAATCTAAATAGAGTAAATACAGATGTAACTGCATTGATACCAAACGGAAGATAATGGAGAATCAGGAAAATTTTGGAAGTTGAAGGAAGGGGGAATGTAAAGACCTTTTTCAGCAAAAGAGCACAGGAAAAAGACATTTTGGGGAAAATGTTCTCAGACAGAAAGCATTAGTAGTTGACCTTCACAGTGGAGAAGATTCTCATTTCCTCAGTTTCCATGGTTTACGCAGTTTGCATGATAATCAACAACTTCCATGTTCTAGCTGGAGATCACTGGATATGATTAGATTTGAAGTATAGTCAGGATTGGCATCCAAGGCTGATAAAGACGTCCACAGCAAGGAGCTGTAAAAATAGATGTCAACTTCAACTAAGCATCTGTGTTCAGTTGAGGATCAAATTGAAAAAGTGAAGCCTGAGAGGAAAAGTATAGGAACAGTGACCATTAGTGAGCTAAGTGGAAAGGGGGTGACTTCTGGAAAGAAAGTTGAAAATTAATAACTTGTGTAAGGATCAGAGTATGGTGGCCAGATGTGAGACCGGATGAGGAGCATGAAGGATCTTGAGAGCTGGAGTGTTAGCAAGATGGGATGCATCCAACATCCATCAGCAGACATCTGTGAAGCTAGTAGAAAGGTCTCTATACTATAAAATCTGACCTTTGAGTGTATCCTAAAATAAAACTTGAAAACCTTCACACATTGCTAAGTCTGCTGTGAAGTATAGCCACAACCAACGTAATGTGAAAGAAGATAGGGATACAGAACATAATATATATCTAGGATGATGCAATGATGAAAGCATCTGAAAGTGTCATCCACATTCCAGCAGAAGATTTGTTGCTAACACTATTGCTAATAACATCACGTTGCTTCTAAAGTTACAGGCCTACATCCCTATCGTGAAATTTTCTGTTTTATTAAATGCGTTTAGTGTGACGTCTATACTAGTTTATTAATCCTCTTTTTTCTTTAAGACAGTGTAAATTAAAATACGGTTTTTAAAAAAACTTAAAAAGAGAGATAACCAACCAGTCTTCGCATTTGTTGACTAAGTGCTTTGATGGGGTGAATAGACAATCTACTCGACAAAATGCAGTCCATATATGCCATTTTTAAATCTATATTTATTCTCAGTGCTAATCACTTCCCTCCACACATGCAAGTCTATGCATGTTCCCAATGAGATCTTTCCTGACACATTTCTTTGCCTGTGGAAAATAACCTCGCTCCCTTTCACTTCTCAGATTCCGTGCACTCTCTAGGATGCTGCTAAAATACTACTTCATTAAACTTTCCTAAGTACTACTACATCTCACTGTAACGGGGCCTTTTCTTTCCTTCAAGTTTTATTTTTGTTACTTTGCTTTGTGAGTTAGACCTAGAAAATCTAGGTTAGAATCATGCGCAAAGTAGGATGTCTGTTTTTGAAAAAGCATTGATTTGAACCGTTAAGAATGTGCTTGATCAAGCTGAACTTAATAATGGAGGAACAGATCTAGTCGCATTCCCTATAATTTGGTAAAGGGAATTTCATTGATTTAGAAACCCTGCTGATGCTCTGCTTAGGTATGGGAAATTACAACTAATTGACATTGAGAAGTTAATATTGAAAATATAAGATTTTCCAAATTACAAAAGAGATATTAAAAATAATTATGCCTAATTAACATATCAGATTTTCCATTAGTATATCTCATGACTTCAGAGTCAAATTACTAATGTTCACAGGCAATACACGTTAGAAAAACCTCAAAAGGGGCCGGGCGCGGTGGCTCAAGCCTGTAATCCCAGCACTTTGGGAGGCCGAGACGGGTGGATCATGAAGTCAGGAGATCGAGACCATCCTGGCTAACACGGTGAAACCCCGTCTCTACTAAAAAAATACAAAAAAAACTAGCCGGGCGAGGTGGCGGGCGCCTGTAGTCCCAGCCACTCGGGAGGTTGAGGCAGGAGAATGGCGTAAACCTGGGAGACGGAGCTTGCAGTGAGCTGAGATCCGGCCACTGCACTCCAGCCTGGGCGACAGAGCGAGATTCCGTATCAAAAACAACAACAACAACAACAACAACAACAACAACAACAACAAAAAACAAAAAAAACACCTCAAAAGGAATTTTCTGAATATTTAAGAAACAAAGGTAATTCACATCATGTATAAAATTATCCCTATCTATTGAACAGCGTTCTCAGTCCATGCTCACTTTTTTCTTTTCTGTCATTAAGCTTTCTAAGAAAAATAAAAAAATATATATATGGGAAAAATTAAAGTATGAGAGTTCATAAATCTTGCTGTTTATTCATTCGGCTTTAGATCAGTTTGTTCGCCAGCATCTTCTCTTCTTTTTCCCCACTCCCTGACTGTTTTTCTCAATGCTGATGAATCCTGTGCCCACTGTTGGCTTTTTTGCAATGAAAGTCATCTGGAAAATGCCGTTTATTTTAAATGAAACTCTTAGCCAGTCTTTCCATAAGCAGTTGATCACAGGAGATAAGCGGCTCATAGGTTAAATGAGAAATCATAGAATTGTTCTATTTACGGCACCCACATTCTCTCTCTTGCAGCTGCCACCTAGGATTTAACAGTTAATAATTACTTGTGGAGGAGAAGTTCATTTCTTATAACGGCAGAAGCCTAGTCTTATGATTAATAACAAGCTTCCTTGTTATTATGACATTGGCCATTTAAGATACTTAGGTATTAGGTGGATTTACGTTTCTGGAAAGTTAAAGAAATTCTACTTTACTTTCTTTTGCTCTTAGAAATGACATGAATGGGTGAGGAAAAGTGCTTCCTTCTTATTTAAATTTCAAATAAGAATTTCATGAAGAAGGATTAAATAGCTTTACTTATAAAATAGCTGTCTATTTTTAAATAAAAACATAAATCAGATATAGAGTTTAATATAATAAACAAATCTAAAAAGTCAAATTACACTATCTGCTTTCTAACAAAATTCTCCTTTCCTGTCCTTTCCTGTCAACTTCCCTTGTGTTTACATTCATATTTTCACTTAACTCTTATAGAGCCACTTTTTCAGTTTTAGATGGATTTTATTGTCTTCCCAATACAAAAGTTAAAGTTCTAAGTCTTATATACATGTACCTGCAAAATCAATGCGCTCGCGCGTGCACACATGCACACACACACACACACACTTCATTCCCTCTACCTCCAAGGAGTTATAGCCTATGTTGTTGTTGATAAGTCATTGGCTATGATATTAAGACTGAATATTTTTCACAGCTTTGGCAAATAACATACTAGAATTACATTTCTTTTTACATATTTTAACTTAGATAACTATCTATGTTTTCCTTTACTTTAATTATTATTTTTTAGACCACCTGGGGAAAAAAATGCATTTACATATTTTCAAATAATTCAATAATTAATTTGTGGAATTTTTTTCTGGAACCAACCATTCTTTTCTACCAGTCTTTACTGGGGACTCTCTAGATCGACTGTCCTGGTGTTCTCCTTAATCTTCCCTTCACCATTGTCCTGGGCAGGCCGTCATCCTCTCCTGTGTTCCATGTCTCCTTTCTGGATGTGATTTATTTCTCTTCTTGCTTACTCCTGTGGGTGGCTGGGATAGGGAGAGGAAGGATAGGCATTCTTCAGTAGCTCACAAGATGTTAATTTTTAGATTTCTATATAGGTTTGCAAATGTTTTCTTTCCATATAAAGTTTATATGGTAATTGATTTCTTTATGGGTAGTAATTTCCCCTCATGATTTTAAGGACTTCATTCACTCCATTGTCTTCTGGCTTCCAATATTTCTATTGAAAAGCCTGATATCAATCAAATCAGCAATACTCTCTATAGGATTTTCGGAGTTTGTCCCTTTTCTAGAAGATTTTGGATTTTTCTTTATTCCTTGTGTTCTGAAATTCCGTACTGCTATGCTGTAACACAAGTGATGTTTTGTTTCATTTTGTTTTTCTTCTTTTTTTTTCATGAAAAGAATAAAAAGATATTTAAGTCATGGCATCCTATTCTCAGGCCAATACTTCAAGTGCATTTGCTCTGTAAACCCTCACCACTCATCCTTCAACCTCTCAGGGGCTCAGCCCTCTGGGATGCCTTAGCATCCTCCTAAAATAACATTCAACAGAATACAGCTTGCATGTCACGGTGGAGGTACAGTTCCCTTCCAAATTCCTTCATGTTTCTTGTCTCTCTGTATCTCATCTCCTCACCTGATAAAACACAGTTCACAGTGACACAGTTCATCTTGTTGTGCTGTGATTCACAACCCTCCAATGGCTACTCCATGTAGCCCAGCCATCCTGTTTCATTTTTCCCAGAGAAGACATTTTCTTTTCCTCTCTTCTCAAATGCTTTGGTAGGATCCTTCTCATGTTATTTATACTGAACTTCATGGAGTCTGCCCATCTTTACACACACATTTTCAGTTCTGATTTATTTTCCTCTATGATTTCTTAGACAACTCCCCTCTTACTGTTTTCATTTCCCTTCTCCCAGCCTCCCATTATTGGGATATTCAGTCTCCTGAGTTGATTCTTTCTCATATCTCCACTCTTCGTCTTCTCATTGTCTTCTTTATTTTCTAATTTTAGGAGACTTCCTTAGCTTTATCTTTTTCTATCCAATTTTAAATTACTCTGCTGTAATTTTAATTTTCAATCTCTCCTTTGGAGTGTTATGAATTGAGATAGATAGATAGATAGATAGACAGATAAATATAGAAGCTTCTTGTGTCATAGATGAAGTATCTTATCTAATCAATACATTTAGTATTTTGTTCTTTGTTTTCTTTTTTAAGTTTCATCTCATTTTCTGTTTCCTCTGGAATGCTTTTCGTTCTCATTGTTTGTTTTTGTCCCTCCCTGACTTTATGTTAGAAATGTTACCTAATGTCTTGTAATTACTGCACATTCTTGGATATTAATTAAAGAATTGGTAAGAAACATGCATACATAAAATGTGTGCATGTTTGGACTGGTCAAAGGTTGGTTTTTACCATGGTGTAGTTAGGCAAAGACAATGTTGTTTTGTTGAGGGAAATACAAATTATTAGTGTATTTTGAGTATTTTCTTTTGTGACAATTAATTACCCCTGAGTGGAAACTTCTGCTCTATTTCCTGGCAGCTGTAGTCTGGCTTCCACTATCCCCAGAAGCAATCAGGAGGGTTAAAGTCGTCATCATTATATATGCAGATGTTCACCTTTTTCCCTAATTTGTTCTTGTGCTGGTGTGTCAAAGTCCAGAAGTTTTAAAATTTAAATTCCCAAGAAAATCACATGGTAATATGATAAGACTTTTTAATGATACCGCATAGCTTGTAAAGATTGACTGCTATTGGAAAACAGGTCAATTTTTCATTCCATGAGCTTTCTTATAACATAGCTTATATGAAAGCAGGATAGGGGCTTTAACTTTCTGTAGAAATAACTGCACATGGGGATAGCAACATGCAATCCATTGTTCAGGAGCAAAACATTCTATTATTCTTCCATTTATCATATTTTGTTTTAAAGTTGTCTATTGTGAAAGGAGTAGGTAAAACAAAGAGAAACTGTCATGAAAGTGGCAGAGTTAAGGGAAAACATAAAAAATGGCTTGGGAGAAAATGTGTCACCTATTTTTCAAACTTCAGGAAGACAGCTTTCAAAAAGTTTTAGAAAACAAAGGCAATGTTATGATTTACAGTTGTGATGCATGTCAAAATACTAGGCTTTCAAAAGTGAAGTGTGCAATGTCCAGCTTAAAAGATGCCTGTGAGTTATAAAATAAGTGCCAGAAAGCAGCAATTATTTTAAAAAGCCTAGCAAGAAGATTAAAATAAATACAGGTAATCAAGAATGGGCAGAAATTATTTGCATTCTTAAAAATACAATATACAAGAATAAATTGTAAAGTTAAAACTGAGGATTGCAACCAGGGCTAAAGGCATGAGAATATAGCTTCCTAGTTAAGTTCAGTGCAAGGCACAAAATGAATGAAGTCAGAGAAAACATGGTCAATAGGAAGAAGACGTCATCCAAAAGGAAGTCAAAATCTTAAGTGAGATAAATTACATTCCCAGTAAGATGAGTAAATTCTCATTGATACAAACTGAGGATTGTTGAGCCATAGGAATTTTGCAAAGGAAAGAGAAGAAAGTATTGATTTTAAAATTTTGAAATGAATGTCTTCAATCATATGATTTTATAAAAATTTACCTATTAAATCTAGTATTGAAGATAATTGCTTTGATTTCAATTTTTGACTAAGTAAATAATGTTACTATGAATTTCATTGACATGACTCTTACTATGCTAACATGTTGGGTACAAAACTAGGAGTGAAATTTCTGGCTAATAGGTACGTTTATATTTAACTTTATAATGTAAACTAATTTCCCAATTAATTGTCCCACTAGCAGTGCATGAGGTTGTTCCACAGTATCCCTAGCACTCAATATCACTAATAAACAGGAAATACACACTAAAATAAAAATACAGTGAGATACCATACAAAGTCTTCAGATGCCATCCAAAGGCTTTGTATGGTATCTCGCTGTATTTTTATTTTAGTGTGTATTCCCTGTTCATTAATGATATTGAGTGTCTTTTTGTAGGTTTATTGACTTTCAGAATATTCTCTGCTGTTCATCATCTGTTGGAGTCTCTTGCCAATTTTCTTAGACTGTCTAACATTTTCTTGTAGAATATTAGTAGCTAATTTTACATTCTGGTTATGAGTCTTTGGCTGGTTGTATAAGCTGCAAATATTTTCTCACCAGATCTGATAAACAAATTTAGTAAAGTCTGAGGTAACAAAGTCAATATACACAAATCAATAGCACTGCTATACACCAACAATGGCCAAGCTGACAAACAAATGAAGAACTCAATCTTTTTTACAACAGTTGCAAAAACATTAAAATACCAAAGAATATACTTAATGAACGAGGTTAAAGATCTCTACAAGAAAAACTAAAAAACGCTGCTGAAAAAAATCATAGATGACACAAACAAATGGAAACACATTCCATGCTCATGGATAGGAAGAATCAATATTGTGAAAATGATCGTACTACCCAAAATAATCTACAGATGCAATGCAATTCCCATGAAAATACTATCATTATTTTTCATAGAACCAGAAAAAATAATCCTAAAAGTCATATGGAAGCAAAAGGAGCTCACATAGTCAAAGAAATTGTAAGCAAAAAGAACATATTTACAGGCATCACATAACCCAACTACAAATTATACAAGACTATATTGATCAAAACAGTGTAGTACTGGTATAAAACTGAGCATTTAGACCAATGGAACTAAATAGGGAACCCAGAAACGAAACCAAATATTTACAGCCAACTGATCTTTGACAAAGCATGCAAAAACATAAATTAGGCAAAGGACATCATATTCAATAAACGGTGCTGGGAAAACTGGCAAGCCACATGTAGAAGAATAAAATTGGATCCCCATCCCTCACCTTATATAACAGTCAACTTAAGACGGATCAAAACCGTAAATCTAATACCTGACACCATAAAAATTCTAGAAGATAACATTGGGAGAACTCTTCTGGATATTGGCCTAGTCAAAGAATTCATAACTAAGACCCCAAAAGCAAATGCAACAGAAACACAAATAAATAAATGGGACCTAATTAAACTAGAAAAGCTTCTGCACAGCAAAAGTAATAATCAGCTGAGTAAACAATCCACAAAATGAGAGAGAATATTTGCAAACTACCTATCTGGCAAAGAACTAGTATCCAAAATCTACAAACAAACTGAAGCGAGGCATCACAAAAAATAATTCCTTCAAAAAGTGGACAAAGGACATGAATAGACATTTCTACAAAGATGATATGCATATGGCTAACAAATATTTGAAAAAATGCTCAACATTGCTAGTCATCAGGTAAATGCAAATTAAAAGCATAGTGAGATACCACCTTACTCCTGCAAGAATGGCCATAATTTAAAAGTCAAAAAATAATAATTGTTTTTTGGCTTTTAAATTATGTTGTAATTGAAAATGTACATGTACATTTGTACATGATGTAGTGAAAAGGGAACATTTTTATACTGCTTGTGGGAATGTAAAGTAGTACAGCTTCTATTCAAGACAGTATGGTGGTTCCTTAAAGAAGTAAAAGTAGATCTACCATTTGATCTAGCAATCCTACTACTAGGTACCTACCTAAGGGAAAAGAAGTCTTTGTAAGAAAAAGACACATGCACATGCATCTTTACAGCAGCACAACTCACAGTTGCAAAAATATGTGCCCATCCACCAATGAGTGGATAAAGAAAATGTGGTATATATACACCATGGAATACTACTCAGCAATAAAATGGAACAAAATAATGTCTTTTGGATGGAGCTGGAGGCCATTATTCTAAGTGAAGTAACTCAGGAATGGAAAATGAAATACTGTATGTTCTCATTTATAAGTGGAAGCTACGATATGAGGATGCAAAGGCATACAGAGTGATATAATGGACTTTGGGGACTCAGGGTCAGGGGACAGTGGGAGTGGGGTGAGGAAAAAAGACTATATATTCGGTAGAGTGTACACTGCTCAAGTGACAGGTGCACTAAAATCTCAGAATTCTCTACTATAGAATTCATCCATATAACCAAAACCACTTGTATGCCCAAAACAATTGCAATTTTTAAAAATTAATTAAACAAGAAATGAACAAAATTTTTAATTGTAAAAGACTCCAATTTATTTGTCATTTATATTTTGTGGTGATGTATTTTCTTTTTTTTTTTTTTCTTTTTTTTTTTTTTTGAGACGGAGTCTTGCTCAGTTGCCCAGGCTGGAGTGCAGTGGCACGATCTCTGCTCACTGCAAGCTCCGCCTCCCGGGTTCACGCCATTCTCCTGCCTCAGCCTCCCGAGTAGCTGGGACTACAGGCGCCTGCCACTACGCCCGGCTATTTTTTTTTTTTTTTGTATTTTTAGTAGAGATGGGGTTTCACCTTGTTAGCCGGGATGGTCTTGATCTCCTGACCTCATGATCCGCCCATCTCGGCCTCCCAAAGTGCTGAGATTACAGGCGTGAGCCACTGCGCCTGGCGGTGATGTATTTTCTAAAAATTTTATTATTTTTTCTTTCGCCTTTAAATTTTAATGCATTTATAACTTAATTTAAAACATAGAATGAAGGATGGATTAAGTTTTTCCTATGGATATCCAATTGACCCTAAATTTTTTACTGAAATAGCTATTTCTTTTTATTCTGCAGAGCTACCTCTTCCCATATCAACTGTCTACATATACAGGCATCTATTTCAGAGTTCTATATCTCTTAAATTGTCCTACTCATTCTCATTTATATAACCTTAACTACTCAGCTATCTTTTGTAATAAGTCTTGATGCTGAATAAGAAGAGAACAATAATTATGTAGTCAAAAGATATAGGAACAATATTATAAACATATTTCTGGTGGTAAAAACAAATTATTTTTTAGTATTTTGGGATATTTCTCTCATTAACTTTTAAAAATATAATTTATTTTGATTGCTTATTCTAAATATATATTCTTTTTTTACTTAATAATTTTTGTATCTTGTGCATTTAAAACAAATTTTGTTGGTTTTAAAAATTTATTAGGTTGATTATTGAAACTTAGTTCTAATTTTCTCTCAGAATTGTAAAAGCGTTGTCTTTTGATTGATATCTTTTTAATTTGAATTTTTACGAAGTAAACCATATCGAACCCTGTTCTAGCTCCTCCACATTTTGCCTCCTTTTATGATTCTCTCTTTTTTTTTATTCTTATTGCAGTATATCCGCGGTTTCAGAAGGATTTTTCTAAACATGGATTGTTTTTATTAATCAGTGTGGATATACCATGGGCCTTTTCAACTTCAACTCAGGAAGACATTCTTGTGCCATTTACTGGATTATCTCCTTTTTCTCCTCAGTTTTCTGTGGCTTGTATACTCCTTACATGGATATGAAACTTCTGGAATCAATTCTTCATGGCTATTACCTTTTCTCCCCTATTACTTTTGATCTCCTTGTTCTTCAAATCTAAGTTATTAAGAGATTTACTTGACTTTTACTATCAAAGTCACTGGCTAGGCTATTAGCCTCATGTAATCAATACATTATCTCTTTCTTTTGTTCCTTTATGTTTCTTTCAGGAAAGGAGGTCTTCCCGATTCTTTCTCTTAGATAGCTCTTTTTTTTAAGCAAAAAAAAAATAAAATAAAATAATCAATGTTTCTCCACCAGCACAATAGACATTTGGGGGTCATCCTTTGCTGTTGGGGACTACCTTGTGAACTATAAGGTGTTTAGGTGCATCCCTGGCTTCTACCCACTGGATGCCCAGAGGAAAGAATGTTCCCAAGTGTTGCCAAATAGCTGCTGGGTATGGTGGAAGGGGTGAACAACTCCCACGTCCCCCAGGTTGGGATCCACTGCTCTGGATGTCTTACACAACTGAGTATTTTAGGTTACTAATCGAAATATGTTTAAAAGTCTCTTAGGATGCTAACTATCTTTGTGTCCTCTGGTGTCTGTTGGTCCTGTCTTGAGGCTCTTAAGGTTCCTTATCTCTCTGCTGATTCTTAACTGTCGATTCATACTTGTGAATGAACAGTAGAGGGAGCTGCACAGGTTACTTCTGTAATGGGGCAATCCTGTCTCCCAACAGTGTGCATTTAAAAAAAAGCAGAGCTACTCTAGATTCAAAAAAGTTCATCTGTCTTAAGCAAAGCAGCCTTTGTTTGATTGATTGTTCCCTGTCTAATGGGGCTGGCCTGACCTGACTCTCTACTCTGGATCCCTGGGGACCTCACTTCACCAGGCTGGCCACCCACCTTCGATGTTCACAGATTCTCCTGGAGGAAGCTCAGACAGTGGGGATCAAGCAGAAGAGGCAAAATGAAACAATATGATGGGCCCAGCCATTGTGATCATGTTTATATATTATAAACATCTATATTATATACACAAAAAAAGGTATTTCTGATTGCCCTCTCCTGTTTTTCCCATTTGTTCCTTGTGGGCTTGGAGCACTCACTTCAGGATTTGGGGTTCTGTTTTTTCTCTTCCCTTTTCAATTTGATTCTATTTTGTATTTGTGAAGATTTTCTCAGAGGCTTTGGTTGTCTCTATACAACTTTTCTTATGCACTGCTTCTATTTACCGTCCCTGTACAGTCAACAATAAAGTCAACAGAGGGCTTGCTACACATTTAGAAAAATAGCAAGAGGGAGATACAAGAGCTGTGACCACACAGAGTGCTTGGGGTGGTTTGGGGCCCTGACCTTGCTGCCCTATAATGAATGATTCATTTCATCTTCTCTGCAATAACAGAAATGGGGAAACTGAGACTCGAAGGTCAAGAAAGTTCACAGGGTTGACGTGACCCATAACTGGCAGAAAGGTAATTTGAAGACTCGTTAGTACCATCCTAAAGCTACGCCAAATAGCTCAATACCACTCTGACTTGGCTGTTTGTGTACTAGAAAAATCCGTATTGCTTAGTATTCAGGATGCTAAGGAGACGTTGTGATCTTGTTAGGCAGAATAACTGTTTATCTCACCTAAATCTAATTATTTTCAAAAGGAATGTAGGAGGTAAGGTTTCTCCTCCATAATTCAGCTGCTGTTTGCACTGGGGTTTGCATATTTTTCCACTAAACAACTTTAGACAGACAAGTCACAGCTTGGGAGCATTCCTCTTATCCTTTGCACACTTTATTTTCAAGGTGATTTGCATATAGTTTACATAAATCTGCATAATTGCCATCCTTTGAGAGTCCAGAAATGGATTTCTCTAATCAGGAAGCAATTCTCACGATCTCTCTGTTAGTGGTTCCAGGTAAACGTGTACCCTCTGTGAAATCACTTTTGAAAAGAAAAACACATTGTTTTGATAATTTTAAGAAAAGAGCTAAAACATGAACGTCTTCGTGGTGGACTCAGTGAGATTCCAGGCTAATGTGCTACTTGGAACAATATGCTTTCCCTCTTTCCCTCTCTCACTTTCCGTGGGAACTATTCATTAACCAAAATTGGAACTCCTTGATCCTCACCTGTGTGCTTCCATCCTAGGTCTTGGCCCTAAATAAGGAGACATCTAAAATGTCCTCATTGTGATATACCACAAGTAGTCCTGCATGGAGTTCAGCAAAGCCTTGAGTCTGGCTCGCCCATCCAGCCCAGCAAGATGGGTCCTGCCTAAGCTCTGTGCCTTATGTGTTTCCTTTGATACCACAAACACACTCAAAATAAGTGCACTGAACAACACATCAGTATCCATCACATGGGCTCCAGCCCTGGGCGTTGACACTGGGGAACTAGAACACGTTGTAGAAGGGAACAGCAGGGGACAGCTTCTGCATATCACTGGTCCTTGGTCTTGGAAATATAAGGCAGTTGAAAGTCCATCGTAAAGGATGTAGCTGTGCAGCTGCTGATGGTGGAGGGGACCACCAACTCCAAGTGCAGAGAGTAGAAGACTGGGGGTAGAAGCTGGGTACAAACCCCTTCAGGAAACTTGCCAGAGCTCCCTCTCAGAAAGCAGGCAGGCCACAGATCTCTTCAGGACATAACGACCTTTCCCAGACCTGTAAAGAGTCCATTTCTGCTTCTTTTCCTATTCCAGTGACTGGCAAGGCAGTTTGGGGTGGCGTCACTGCTTGTGGCCACAGAAGGCCACTGTCACCTTAAACCGTTATGTTTCCTCATAACCCCCATAGATGTGTCAGTTTAGATGTTACATACAGGATCTATGGAACTGGTTTTCTTTAACAGCTAGATGAACACAAGCATTTTATTCTTATGATTTTTTAAAAATAAAGTTCAATTGTTTTCAAAACACAATTGAATTTCAGCTCCATTTAAATGTTTTGAGTTAAAATTAATATATTGATTGATAAGTTGTATTTGCCTTTTAATTTTAAGGCAAAAAGCGAGGGATACATGACACAATAACTACACATACTTAAAGCACAACTTGAAAGTTTATATGTGTGTGTGTGTATCTCTCACAGAAACGCCATCTTTATCAAGAACATATCCATGGCCATCACATGCCTCCTAGCATGAAACTCATTCCTTCCCCCCCACACTCATGAACCCTGACATTTTCCAAGCTGGTCACTGGAAAACGGCACTATTCTCAGGCTGGCATGAGCACAAGTCCTGCTACTTTCATCCTTCTGGATGGTCCTTTCCTGGGTTTCATGTACTTTCTTCACCTCTGAGCTGAAGGGAAGGCAGGGATCCTCTGTGGATGGCTCTTGAACCCTCCTGCTCTCTCTCAGACTCCTTGCCCCTGGGACCCTCTGATCTGCTCATACAGACCCTGGTGTTCACAGCCTGGACGCTGTCCCTGAGTTGGCTGGGACAGTGGCAGGTGCGCCACACTGTTCTTCAGCTCTCAGGGATTACTGTCCTTGATGCAGTGGCAGGTTCGCCTCACTGTCCTTCAACTCTCAGGGATTACTGTCCTTGCTGCCTGGTGTCAGCTGCTTTCTGGCTTTTCTTTAAGTAGGAGCAATTATCCAGTCTCTGCTACTCCATCTTAGCCAGAAACAGAAGACTGCCTTTTAATTTTAGTAGATAGTTTCAAATATTTTAGAACAAATATTAATTGGAAAAGACATATTTTTAACTTTCTATTTCTCCACTTAGTTTGATTTTTATGGAATTGTATTCTAATCCTTTTCACTTTGAATATAGTTACACTCACTTGAAGAACTATTTAGATCGTTACTGACAATACCGCAGGGATTATGTGAACACTTTGATTATAAACATAATTGGTGAATGTGTTGAAAAAAAGAAAAAAATCTTGTGGAATAAAGATAAAGTCATATGATTTATGAATGTCTTTGTTTTAATTATTGTTCATTCAATCATTGTCAGTTCATTGCAAGATCCAGACATAAGCAATAGTCTAGTCATCTTTTCATATTTTACCCATTTTCAGTCTTAAAAAACTGTAGCTTAATAGAGATTATTTAATTTTGTTGCTAAGAATATGTTTCTGGTTAACACAATGACAGAACATATTTTATTTATTAATGTATTCACTTGACTTCTATCAGTGTTAGACACTTATTATATCGGTCTCTGTCAGTTTGGGCTGCGCTCACAAAATACCATAGACTTTAAAAATAGGGACTTATAAAACAGAAATTGATTTCTCACAGTTACGGAGGCTGGAAGTCCAATATCTGGGTGTCAGCATGGTTGGGATCAGGTGAGGGCCCTCTTCTGAGTTGCAGACAGCCAATCTGTTATTATATCCTCACATGGGAAGGGAGAAAGAGTGAGAGAGAGAGAGAGAGAGAGAGAGAGAGAGAGAGAGAGAGAGAGAGTGCTGAGGGGTAATCTTTTATAAGCATTTTAATCCTTTTTTATAATGGGATTAGAATGGTACTAATCCCATTAATGATGGCTCTAGCCTTATGACCTAATCACCTGCCAAAGGCCCCATCTCATAATAAATCACCTTGAAAGTTAGGAATTCAACTATGAATTTAAGGTGACACAGGCATTCCGTCATTTGCAGTCTCCATTTGGGCTTGTGCTTGGCCCAGGCACAGAAGTGAGGAGCAGTGCAACCTCTAACCTTGTGCCCCTAAGCCAAAACTCTATTGCTCTTGGCATCGTTTCTGAATCATGCATTACTCTTTCTCCAAACCTGAAGGAGCTACCTTGCTTCTTGAAGACAAGTGTACTTCTATTAATGGCTTAAAGGCCTCCCTGATTCTTACTTTCATCTGCTTGGATCTCTGCATACCCCTTGTTTTATTCTCTAGATTGCTGTTCGTCTCTAATCATCTCTGTTCTACTCCCTGGAACTCCCCACCACCAACACCTGCCCGTGTATCATGGAACATCCATTAACCATCTTCCACTTCCACTGCTTAGGCAAATATCCTTCTCTTTGCAGTAGGGGCTACCTTCCAATATTCTGCTATCTTGCACAAAAGTACTGCACTCTAGACAAGGCACTATTATTTTATTGAAAACCCCACTCATATAGGATCAGTATTAACAAGATAAGTTAAAATATAAATAGATCAACCTTGCATTGTATGAGCAAATAAAAGATAAAAAAGTTAAAATAATCAAAATTCTGTAAGAAAACATTTCAATTCAGTTCCTTCTTCAGTCTTCCCTGTCTGAGTGTATCTGCATTTATCATGATATGCGCATTTATCAAGACTTAAACACTGGAATTCTCTTTACTCCTAGTTTTATCTGACATGAGTCACCTTTGAATAGGCTTATCAGTGAGACCCTGAAGTCTGGTAAAAATATTTCTTGAATCTCTCCATCTTCTCTCCTATTCCACTGTTATCTCCAAGTCAACACAATTTGTACACAGTTTTTTCACATAGGATTATTATTTTAGTCTTCAAACTGTTTTTATTAATTTTTCTCTTGTTCTCCCATAATATACTTTAAACAGAATCAGAGTACAGCCACCAGGTAGCCTACAGGACAACCAGTTAAATTTAAAACAGAAGAAAAGTAATATGTTTTTAATAAAAGTATGCCCCAAATATTGACTGGGATAAATTGTGCTATTTTTATTTGCTTTAGAAACATTTGTCTTAGCAAATAAAAAAAAAAAACTGGCATTACTGAACCAGAATGATACGTCTTTATTTTAACAGAAAACAGATTATGCCATGCACTTGTTGAAAAATCCTTTAGTCTTCTCATTAAACTTAGAATTAAATTACTCTGACCTTGAAAACCCTACATGATATGATCTCCAAATCTATCTCCTGCCATTCTCCACTCAACCACTTCTCTTCAAACAGGTCTTTCTCATTCCTGAAATTGCCTGGTCTGTTTCTGAATTTGCAGTTTCCCCATCCCTGCTGTGCTCCTCTTTTCTAAAAATGTCATATGACTGCCTTGTTTTTCATAATGCAGGCCTCAGTTAAAGGATCACCTCACAGAAAGATACTCCAGGGGCCATACTTCTCTGGTGACTATACCCTTTTTGTTTTTTTATCACCTATCACAATCTAAAATTACAGTTTTAATTTGTTTGAGCTATTATTTACCCTTACTCAAAATTTATTTTCCTTTTATTACTCATCTCCATTCTCACTCTGATCCCAAGCACGACAGAAATGTGGGTCTTGTCATTCTGGTTCTTTGTTGTATCTTCCATGCCCATTCCTTATCCCCAGGACACAGACCATGATCTGACCCAAAGGGCACCTAGAGTCAATTTGGATGAATGACAAATTATATTGAGCTCCTAATCAGAATCTCAATACAAAGGGAGGGTGGTGAGGTGGACAGAAGAGGATAAAACCAAGAGAAAAAAACATGCAGACAGGAATACCTGGAATCAGATGTGGAGGCAATGATAAAAGATTCCAATAAATGTGAAACTAGAGTTCTGGCCACCAAAACCAAGTCTCAGACAAGGTAAATGAGAAGTCTGGATAGCCAGCAGTCGTTTTCAGGAACAAATTCCTGTACATTGAAAAAAACTGAAAATATTGAGACAAATAATATCTAATAGTGTCAGACTTCTCATGGAAAACCAAGATTCACACTGCAATGACTTTTCTACCTATTCCAAAAGGGTGCTTTCTATGACATAAGGAAACACAGCTCTCTCTAATCTCCGTAGCCAGGCTTGTGAATGCAGTGAAGTGAATGGTCTGAGTGGAGTGGGCGCTGAGGGACATTTTATAGCCTCTCTTCTTATAGACACAGGACAATGAAAGGGTTGGCTAGAGAGGGTAGGAAAGTAAGCATACTCTTCCTTCTATTTATAAATAAAAGAAAGGAATGAATAACATGGCACTGTGGAGGAAAGGTGTTAAATAGAGCAATGATTAGGACAAATGAATAGATGCATTTGAAAATGAACTCACTGGATAGTCTATTGAGATCTGCTATATATATAGCTGCTTTCCTTCCCTGAGATTGCATATAATGTTTATTTAATAAGTACAAAATTCATGTTTACTGGATGATGAGGAAACTGAAACGTTGATGTCTGTTTGTGCAAAGGATTATTGTGTTTTGGAGGAAAAAAATAGAGAGGACCAGGATATCATAGCTTGATAGAACCCCCGGCAACCTACGCCCCCTGCAAATCTAACCTGACAGCAGAGCTAAGATTACTACAAATTGCCTTCCTAAGGCCATGTAGAATCAATTCAGTAGACCCAATCATAGTAGGCCTATTTGTATGATGGTGATTATTGTCAAAGTGTAATTTTCAAAAAAGTTAAAAAGATTCCTCTCATACAGATCTGGAGTGAAGACAACATTTGAGGAATTGGATATTCTTTTCAAAAGAATATTAAAATAACATTGCTACATTTCACAGATACAAAACTGATTGATGTCTTACAGGTCAATAAACCCATAGCCTTTGGTGTTATTTCTGCAAAACAAAAATCAACCAGGTAGTGTATAACTTAACAGTCTCTAAAATCTACCAAAATAGAAAATAACAAAGTCAAACACAGAGATGAAATAATCCCCGGATGGGCCTGTTAAATATTGTTCCACTTTGACAAGGAAAGGCTACACTGTTATTTGCTTTTACCTGATTTCCAAGTTTTTGAATAATTATCTTAGCCTCAATACCCCTTTTATTTGTATGGCAAGTCATTTTATTCATTATTACTTTGTAAGGAAGTTGAAGAGTTGGGAATGTCATGGGAGGGGGTCATGAGGAAAGTTGTATGTGATTCAGAGAGATTATTTATTAGACCCACTGATCAGTATTCCCTAGGAATTGATGAAAAATCATAATTACTTAATTATTAATTTAAAGATTGTTGCTACGGTTGGAAGGGGAGAACATTTCTTACCCTTTATTTATGTAAACATTTTTCTCCATAGTTTTAAATACTTGCTAAACAACTAGAAATTGTGAGAACTTGAGCTAAAAGACAACCAGTTCTAAACCAGAATGTCAGGATTGTGTCTCAATATTTTATTCCATGATAGATAAAATGATGAAGTGATATCCTTAAAGTCAGGAGCAAATTTTCCTTTGAATGAAACTTCTAAAAACTTGGTAAAGGTGATTTTTAAGGCAAAAAGGGGGGTTAATCAGCCTGTTTATTTTAGTGATTAAAATCTAATCGAACACTCTGCTTGCCAAACCCAGGTTCCATGCAGCCCAGGACAGCTTTGAATAAGGCCCAACACAAATTTGTAAACTTTCTTAAAACACTATGAGATTTTTTGTGTGATATTTTTTCGTTCATTAGCTATCCTTAGTGGTAGTATACTGTATGTGTGGCCCGAGACAATTCTTCTTCCAATGTGGCCCAGGAAAGCCACATGATTGGACGCCCCTGCTCTACACTTTTTCAGTTGTTCTTACCTCATCTAAAAGGTGTTGCTGGGGCTGAGGTTGAGGCCGGCATACAGAGGTGAAATTATGAAGGGGAGAAATTGGCTCTTACTTTCCTGTTGAATAGCAGAAATATAGAAGTGTATATGGAAGGTGACAAGAAAGGAGTGAATCCAGTACAGTAATTCTTGTTGGATGAGAGTCATTTGAAACATAAGGGTGTCTGTGACAGGGTGTCTTAACTGGTATCACTAAAACAATACTTTGCTCTAATAATTTAGGATAAATTACGTTTAAATGGTTTTAGTCACAAAAGTTCTGACTTTATCACAAAATAACTGAGCATTTTTCCTGAAATCATTAGTGTTGAAAAAGCTATTATAAAATTTGAACAACTGAGAATAGAAATAACTTAAAATCGTTTCTTTTTTCCGTGTTAACAACACAGGCAAGTTGTGCAAAATGCCTCCTAAAAATAAAAGTGCTTGCAGAACTTTGCAACTGGAGTCCTAATAAAAATCCTAAAAGAGGCCGGGCACGGTGGCTCACACCTGTAATCCCAGCACTTTGGGAGGCTGAGGCGGGTGGATCACCTGAGGTTGGGACGTCGAGACCAGCCTGACAAACATGGAGAAACCCCATCTCTACTAAAAACACAAAATTAGCTGGGCGTGGTGGCACATGTCTGTAATCCCAGCTACTTCGGAGGCTGAGGCAGGAGAATCGCTTGAACTAGGGAGGTGGAGGTGGTCGCGCTGAGCAGAGATTGCTCCATTGCACTCCAGTCTGGGCAACAAGAGCGAAACGCCATCTCAAAACAAAACAAAACAAAAAAAGTCCTACAAGATTGCGAGTTTTCCCAGCACTTGCACCTAGAATCACAGTGAGCCAGTCCTTCCCAGACTTTATTCCTAGCGCTTCAGTCTAATCCCATGGCACTGAGGGGACTTTTGCTTTTAAGAGAAAAGATTTTCATCTAAATTAAAGATCCAAATTAAGGTGTAGCCTCCTTCATTAGCCCGCTGTTACTGGAAATAATAGTGGCTCTTGAAGACTTAAACCAGTCACATTACATACTAACTTCAGTTAATGTGATCATTACTTACCTACATATTATTGTACATGATAATGTCCATCAGAGAAATACAGGTTTAAGCAGAACACACTGTAGTCCCTTCTTTTCTCTCAGAGTTTATTTCCAATCACGCATGGGTGAAACAACTGAAGTTGTTTTAATGGTGATCAGAAGACTGAAAGATTAAGAATGCATAACATGTGCAGAAGGATGGAAAGGGTGGATAACGTTTCGGCTGGAGAAGTGCAGGCTGAAGCAACCACGGACGCTCCTCATGGTGTTCGTAGCAAAAACAGCAGGAAAAGTCACTAACTCACTCTTCTAACTCTGCGGTAGGATTTCGGTAACTAGACGGGCATCACAGGAAGGGAAATAGGGAAGTTGGGTTTGGACCCTTCATGATCGTTCTGACATTGAGCTAAACAGTTTAAGCCAAAACAAAGAAGGCCTATTATTTGACAGTCCCTGGAATCTGATGAGTACATGGAAATGAAGAAAGTTGCTGTATCAAAAAGTGAGTCTCTTGTTACAATAATTCTTCAAGTGGAACCATAAGAAACACTTATTAAGGTTGTTACTGAAGGGACATACCTGTGTTTTGAGAATTAAGCTAAGTTTTAAGTCTTCTTTTACCTTTTGACATTTATACTTCTAATTTTGAAATGTGTTATATTTTATTATATAAAGAAAATGACACAAACAGAGAATGTCACTAAGTCTTGGACTTAGAGTATCCATAGGATGAACTTTGTCAATGCACTTTTTTCTTTCTTTGAGAGCCTTAAGAACAACTAAGGCTTTTGTTTTAGCTACTTTTGTTATTAAGCTATTCCTGTAAATACTGGAGTAGCTGGGCTATTGCTATTCCACATTCTTAAAGACTTTAATTTAGTGTGTCAAAATGTATCAAGTACATTACATGCTTTAAATAATTTAGTTCTGACGAATCCATTCAGTAGATACTAACAGTAGATACTAATCCTTTTGTGAATGAAAAGAATAAGACATACAGTACGGAAGTCATATGAACAATAGCACACGAGTCATAAATGAAGAGAAGGGTGTAAGTACACATTGGTGGGTTTTAGAACCTGTCACTTAGGTCAGACCTACCCCTGCTCGTGCTCAGAGGGAAGATGTATTTTTTGATCAACCCACTTTTCCTAACCTCTTTGTTCTGGTTACAGCACCGTTCATCCCTAGGGAACTTCTTTTTCCATTCCAAGCATATGGTGTCAGTGGGGATTCCCTTCTCGGTGCCCTGTCTCCAGGCTACAGGCGGTAGATTTTTATTCCCATGCTACTGCCCTTGGTATTTGTTCTAAGAAGTGGATGTGTGACCCCAGACTCAGCCAATACACTTCCTTGAAATTGTATTTAAAGTAGTTATAAGCTAGAAGTTTCTTCTCTGAGATATTTAAGCTTGAGTAATATGCTTCCAGGACTGTCAGTGGACATAGTCTCTGATTCTGGAGAAAGCCATCTATGGAAGAAAATAGCAGATTTACCACACAAGTGAAAGAGACTGACAGAGAAGCCTCCCAAGTTCCATGTCTGAGGGTTATAGGAGCGTGCTCGTTCGTACCTTTCTTCCTTTGATTCCATGAGGTCTAACAAGTTTTTTTTACCATAACATCGCTACACACAAATATTTTAAAGGTAATTATAGGACAAGGGTTAATTATGCTAAAACATTTTAATAGCTATTTTTAAAGTATTTTGCAGCAAACTATATGCATCAGAGTCTCCAGTTAATCTCATTTTAAGTAGCACACTTTGATGAAGTCTGTAGGTTCTAAAGGCTGGCAAAAACGAGCATGGATGGCAGCGTGGTTAGTTACCTGATTCTCAACTTCGCATTTATAATGTAGGGTTAATGATGCAAATTTAAAAACAAGGCTATGAAACTTGAGTATATGTAAAGCACCAAACAGAGTGGCATATATTCAGTAGACTCAATAAAAGGAAACTACTATTGTGAAATATTACGTTATTAAATATTTTGTAATAACAATGGTCATTTCTTGAGACTGTGTACTAAGTTCTAGAATATTATCCATAAAGCACTATCTACCTATTGAATGAATGTTACATTTATTTTAGATCATAAAACCCAGAAAAAAACTGTTAAGTAATAACAAATTTTAATTAAAAATTCCAAAATGCACCTTTATTAAAAATGGACACCTTTTTCTCACACATTCAGTTTCATTGTCTCGCACCCCTTCGTTTCACTTTTCCTCCTTCAGAAAATGATAAATGTTGGCAAGTACTTATGTCAGGATGTGACTAGTGTTCTTCTAGAGGTCAGCGTAAATTGCCGTATAGATTTAGATGAGGAAGCCTCTGATTCTTTCTGGTGAGGTAGAAATGTTTATGGAACGGGTGACATTCTCATTTTGTCTTTTAGGATGAGATGTGGCTTCCTAAATAAGTCAAAAGGAAGGCAGTACTGAACAGAGAGAACATCACAGGCAAAAGCACAATGGTGTGAAAGGCCATGGAATCTGGGAGGGATGTAAAAATATGAACTAGTGGGAACTTAGGGCACGTGACCTGGGATGTCTAGAGGAGAATCTAGTAAAAACAATCAATTGAGAAAAAGGATCTTTCCCACCTGCAAGATTTTGAAATCAACTCTCTCATCAGTGACTGGCATTAAAGATTTATAAAGCAGAAGAAAAGTGATCAGATTAAAAAATTTTGGGGGCAACATTCGCAAAAGAATGGATTCCATGAGAACAGAAAAAAAAAAAAAGGAAAAGTCTAAGACATAATTTTGGAAAGTTTAAAAGTGAATTTGGACAAAAGTGATGTCTGTGGAACTCTGATACAAGTAATGAAAGTAGCACTTGACCTAAAAATGTTAGAAAATTTAAGATAAAGAAGTTTTAATAATAAGAACAAAATGAAAAAATAAAATAGTGGTGGAAAATAATTATTAGAAATGGAAAAAATTCATGTTTCTTTCTTTTTTTTTTTTTTTTTTTCAATTGAGATGGAATTTTGCTCTCGTTACCCAGGCTGGAAGGCGGTGGCAGGATCTCGGCTCAGTGCAACCTCTGCCTCCCAGTTTGAAGTGGTTGCTTTAGTCTCCCCAGTAGCAGGGATTACAGGCATGTGCCACCATGCCCAACTAATTTTTGTATTTTTAGTAGAGATGGGGTTTCACCATGTTGGCCAGGCTGGTGTCCAACTCATGACCTCAGGTGATCCACCTGCTTCGGCCTCCCAAACTGTTGGGATTACAGATGTGAGCCAGCATGCCCAGGCAGTTATATTTAATTTCTTTGTCATTATTTAGAGGATTGATCTTTGTAACTGGATAGTTTTCTTGTTTGCTTGTTTTTACTTTAATAAATTATACTTTTTAGAACAGTTTTGGATTTGCAGAAAAATAAGAAGATTGAACAGAGAGGAGTTCCTATATAACATGTGTCTAGTTTCCCCATCACAGGTATAATTTATATCCATAATACAGCTATATCTTTAATACATTTGATATAATTAATGAATAGATAGTGGTATATTTTATGGATGAAATTCCTTACTTTATTCAGATTTTTACAATTTTTACTTAATGCTTCAGAATCTTATCCAGAATATAACATTATGTTTAGTGATTGTGTCTCCTTAGGCATCCCTTAGCTGTGAAAGTTTCTGAGATATTCCTTGACTTTGATGACCTCGGCAGTTGTGAGGAGGACTAGTCAAATGTTTTATAGCATGCCTCTCAAATGATATTTGTCTAATGATTTTCTTGTTAGACTTTGCTTACGGATTTTGGGAAGAAAACAACAAGGTAAAATGTGATTCTCGTTGCCCTACATCAAATATAAAAATTATTAACATGATTTATCACTGGTGATATTGACCTTGATTACCTTGCTGAGGTAGTATTTTTCAGGTTTCTTCATTGTAAAGTGGATCTATTTCCCCCCTTTTCATACTATATCCTTTAGAATTAAGTCACTTTGCACAATCTACAAATAAGGAATGGGAAAGTGTACTTCGACTCACTGACAAATTATATACATAAATTACTAGGAATTTTTTTCTGCATAAAAGTACGGCGTATTCTCTCCCAGATATGAATTGATTCAATCATTTATTTATGCTAATATGGACTCATGGATGTTTATGCTATATTTTGTATTACAAACCAATGTTATTTTGCTTCCTTGTTCAAATTGATCCAGCCATGGTCACTGAGAGCTCTTTCAGCTGACTCTGGCCCCACCGACATAAGTACAAATGATGTTTTTATTTGTTTTGTATTTTTTAGCACTTCCTTGATTTTTGGAACTACAACATCCTGAATTCTCATATGAAGCCTAACATAAGTACATACTACAGTAATTCCTCACTTAACATCCTTGAAGGGGTCTTGGATACTGTAGCTTTAAGCAAAACAATATATAGCTGGTCCTTGAATAATATCACTTTGTTCAATGTAATTTTGTCACACTACTGATGAGAAAAAAATGGGTTTTGTTATATATCATTTCCCTTAAAGTCATGTTTCAAAAAATGTATTTTTGATGTTAAGTGAGGAATGACTATACTTTCAATTCTAAATATTACCACATGGATGATTCTAGCCTGCTCTACTTGTTCATCTGTAAACTCTCACTCCAGCATTAAGGTGATTCCCACTATCCACAAAACCTTTATTTAATGTTTAATGTTGTTGTACATATGGAAGAGTATCAGAATTGTTAACCTTACAGTTGTGAGGAACAACTTTATCAATTACACTCCAATCTTATATACAGTTTATTTCACCTTCAGTCTAAGAGACTCCACTGATTTCCAAAGTTACTTAGGTCAACAACTTTTATCTACCTCTTCTATAATTGACTTTAATACATTTAAATACATTAGATGTTTTTGTCAAATTCTGCATTTCATCATAGGATCCCCAGTCTTATAAATATTTTTAATTCCATTAAGGTTCACTTTTTTGTGCTATAAATTTCTATGGGGTTTGACAAATGCTTAATGTTATGTATCTACCATTATGGTATCACACAGTTTTCCACCCTAAAATATCCCCGTACATCATCGATTCTACCTTTCCTCACTTCTAAAAATATCTCAAACACTGATCCTTTTACCATCAGTGTAGTTTCCCTTTATTCTGTGTCCTTGAACTTTATTATTATCTTTTTTTGAGACGAAGTTTCACTCTTGTTGCCCAGACTGGAGTGCAATGGTGCGATCTTGGCTCACTGTAACCTCTGCCTCCCAGAGTCAAACAATTCTCCTGCCTCAGCCTCCCAAGTAGCTGGGATTGCAGGCATGTGCCACCACACACAGCTAATTTTGTGTTTTTAGTAGAGATGGGGTTTCTCCATGTTGGTCAGGCTGATCTTGAACTCCCAACCTAAGGTGATCCTCCTGCCTTGGTCTCCCAATTCTCTAACTTTTCTTTTTTGTTTGTTTGTTTTTTGAGACGAAATCTCTCTCTCTTGCCCAGGCTGGAGTACAGTGGCATGGTCTCAGCTCACTGCAACCTCCAACTTTATTGATATATAATAAATATATCATATTCTTTATTCATTTAAGGTATACAATTATTGGTTTTTAGTATATTCATAAATATGTGAAAACATCACCACAGTCAACTTAAAAACATTTTTATCAACTCAAAAAGAAAACCCATAACCTAGAGCTATCACATCCTTATGCCCTACTCCCAGCTCATGCAACCACTAATCTACTTCTAGTTTCTGTAGATATCTCTTTCCTAGACTATCATAGGTATAAAATACAAGGTCTTTTGTGACTGGCTTAATTCATTTAGCATAATATTTTCAAGGTTCATGAATGTTACAGCAAGTATTATAGCAATTCATTCTTTCTCTATGGCTGAATGACATTCCATAGTATGAATATGCCAAATTTTGTTTATCCATTTATCTGTTTATCTGTTGTTAAACATTTAGGCTATTTCCATCTTTTGGCAATTATGAATAAAGTTGTAATGCAAATAGATTTTGTATAAGTTGTTGTGTGTACAGATTTTCATTTTTCTTGGATATACACTTAGGGTGAATTGCTGGGTTATATAATCTCTATGTTTAAATATTTGAAGAATTGCCAGGCTGTTTTCCATACTATCTGCTCCATTTTGCATTTCTACTGCTAGAGTATGAGGTAGTACTCATGAGTACTCATGAGATTCCAATTTCTCTACGTCATTCTTGTTATTATCTCACATTTTGGTTTTAGCCATCCTGGTGGGTATGAATCGGTACGTCATTGTGTTTATTTTTGTTATCTTTCTATGTAATTATTGGTTATTTTTATATATCCTTAGAGAAATATCTATTGAAGTCATTTGCCTATTTTAAGTGTTTTTTTAAAAAATTCATTATTGAGTTGTAAGAATTATTTATATATTTTAGATACAAGTTTCTTATCAGATATATGATCTGTAAATATTTTTCCTCCATTCTGTGGGTTGTCTTTTTACTTTCTTAATACTGTTCTTTGAAATACAGAAGCTTTACATTTTGATATAGTCAAATATATCTATTTTTCTTTTATTACTCATGTTTTGGTGCCGTATCAGAGTCATTTTCAAAATCTAAAGTCATGAAGATTTATCATAATGTTTAAGAGTTTATAGATTTATAAAGAACAAAGAGTTCTTTGATCCATTTTTGCTAGTTTTCTACATGGTATGAAATAACAGTCCAATTTAAAAAGACTTTTCCTAGTAAATGGTCTTGGTACTTTTGTTGAAAATCAATTGGTCATGGGTGTATGTGTTTGTTTCTGGACTCTCAATTCGATTCCATTGATCTATCTGTTTATCTTTGCACCAGTACTATATACAACTGCCTGGATGACGTTGTCTTGTAGTAAGCATTGAAATTGCAAAGTGTGAATTCTCCTGCTTCATTCTTCTTTTTCAATATTCTTTTGGTTATCTTGGGTCTCTTGCAATTCCATATGAATTCCATAATCAGATTTTCCATTTCTACAAAGAAGACAACTAGAATTATAATAGCGATTGCATTGAATTTGTAGATCATTCAGGGAATATTGCCACCTTAACAATAATAAATCTGATACATAAACATGGTATTTTTTCATTTATATAGATCTCTTTTAGTTTATCTCAGCAATGCTTTGCACTTGACAAGATTACAGAGTACGTTTTATACTTTTTTTTTGAGACGGAGTCTTGCTCTGTCACCAGACTGGAGTGCAGTGGTGTGATCTCAGCTGACTGCATCCTCTGCTTCCTGGATTCAAGCGATTCTCCTGGCTCAGCCTCCCGCGTAGCTGGGATTACAGGTACGTGCCACCACACCCGGCTAATTTTTTTGTATGTTTAGTAAAGATTGGATTTCACCATGTAGGCCAGGCTGGTCTCAAATCTCTGACCTCGTGATCTGCCGGCCTCGGCCTCCCAAAGTGCTGGGATTACAGGGGTGAGCCACTGCGCCTGGCCCACAAAAGGCAATATGACTCATCAATAAAAATGAACACATGCAACAGTATTGAGGAATCTCACAAACATAATACCGACTGAAATAAACCAGACACAAAAGAACACACATTTTATGGTTAAATTTATATAAATTTAGATTACAAACTAAACTAAAGTGTTAGAATTCCCAGTGTTAATCTTGGAGTGTGTAAGTGATTGGAATAGGAAACTGATTGAACTCCTGGGGTGCTGGTATGTTGCGTTTGTTCATTTGTTTTTAACCTGAGTGCTGTTTACATGGATGTGTAAAAATTTATTTAGCTTTAAACTTGTGTGTATATCTGCTATACTTCAAGGAAACATTTAAAAACATTTTCTATCACAACGTAAGAGTGTAAAACAAAAATAAATTGCACAGTTATGTTAATGTTAGGGCTATATTATGCTAATTTTAGACAAGAAAAAGACTTGAGATGAAGGCATCATATAAATTAATATAAAGCAACATACAAGTAGTGAATGAAACTGACAAATACACTATCAAATTGGGAGCTTTCAACCTCTGTCTAAATTATTGAAAATTCAAAGTGGTTAAATTTTAGTTAGAAAACAGATAACAAAAATAACAAAATTAGCAATACTTGGATTATTAAAATAATATAGATAGAACCCTAAGCCTATGAGACATTTATGAAATTTAACTACTTGCCAGGCAATAAAACTAGTGAAAACTATTTCAAATGGGATACTAATAAGTCCATAATGTAATTAAGCTAGACATTTATTAAAGATAAGACACAGAAAAAAATCTCCGTATTGCAGAGGGAAAAATATGCTTCAAGAAAAGCTTAGATTTAAAAAGAGATTATAATAGAAAAGTAAATGCATACTTACAGCTAAGCCATAATGAAAATAGAATACACCAATAGTTGTGAAGCTCATCTAAAGTGATACTTATGAAAAGCAGTAGCATTAAATATTATATCAGAGAGAGAAAAAGTCTATGAATTAAACAAATTTTTAAAGTTTCAAAAAATAACAGAACAAATCCTAAAACAGTTGATAATAGGAGAAAATGAAAAGTACTAATAAAAAAAAGTCAAAAGAGGGAAATCAAAAAAACAAACACTTTTTAAAAATAAAGATTAATAACATAGAAAAACCTTTTCTAAAATTAAAGGAGATGAAAATGAGAAAGAGGAAGTAGAGAAGGAAAAAGAGGTTAAAAATAACTAACTACTAAGAATGAAAAATTGCATAGGCTTATCAGATATTAATATTGCAATAAGAAAGTATATGCCAATACATTTGACAATTTTGATAGAATTGTCAGATAGTGTCCTATATCCATTAAAAAATGAATTAGTAGCTACAAATTATTCCATTCGGAAAACACTAGGATCAAATATTTTGGAGCTGAGTTTTGCTAACTTTAAGGAACAGGTTGTTTTAAGATTGTACCTTCAGCAACTACTCAAGAGAAGTGTTGTCAGCAAGATTGAAGAATAGAAGATCCCCCACTTATACGCCCCTAGTAGCAGCAATAATTTCTGAGCCATTCATAGACAAAACTGCCTTTGTGGGAGCTTTGGGATTCAGGAAGAAGGCTGTGAAACCCCAGGGAAGCCCAAGAGCTAGTAGGTCTGTTTTGAAAGGGGAGACCCACACTCAGATGGCAGAGTCACCAAACCAGCTTCAGATCTAAAAATAGCCCTATTCTTCTGTGTGTTTGAATAAAGCTTCATTTTCCTTGGTCCTGCCATCAAAATCATCAATCAAGGGGAGTGAGGAGGATTCACGCCCACTTGTGCCTCAAGTGACAGGCCTTCTGATTTTGGTCCCAACTGTGGATCCTGATATAACCCTGAGATTCTGCTCCCACCCTTCTCCACTGCTGTCTGAGTGCAGTTCTTCCCGTACCGAGACCCAGAGGAAGATGTGCCTTCTGAGTCCCTGGTACAGGCTTGCCAACCTCAGTCCCACAGCACACCCTGAAATGGCCATGAGAGTCAGTTTCAGCCCCTCTCAGCTGTGATCTGAGAGCAGTGCTACCCCCAAAAGACCCGGAAGGGGACATGCTTGTTTGTGTCCCCAGAGGTGGGTCTACAGACCTCAGTCTTGGCCATGGGCCCTGATGCAGCCCTGTGACTCAGTTCTAACCACTGTCAGCTGTGGTTAGAGACCAGTATAGCCTGCCCATTGAAATAGAAACACTTCCTGCCCTCCTAAGGACCTGGAGAAAGCCACACCTATGTGCTCACTTGATAATAGTCCCATCATCTGCAGACTCTGAAGCATACTGTCATCCTAGCACCTGCCCTACTGATCAAGATGCAGAGAGCAGTTTAGTCCACCTGAGGACCAAAGAAGAGCCACGACTACTAGAACCCCTGGTTATAGGCACATTAGTTTGGACTACAGTGGGATCCCAGCAACAGTCACATAATTTGGCTCTAACCCCACTCAACCTTTATCCCCAGGGAAATTTATCCACCTAGAGATCTAACAGGAGAAGGCTTTTACCTGCTGCAATTAAGCAGTAAAGATTGTAAGTGGTGTTTTTTCCTTCAAATGCACAGATATCAATGCAAGACTATACAGATAACAGGCAAACAGGACAACACACACACACACACACACACACACACACACACACAAAGTTCCAGTAATTGACCTCAAAGAAATAAAGGTCTACAAATTGCCTGAATAAGAACTCAAAAATAATCAGCATAAAGAAACTCTATAAAATTGAAGAAAAAAATATTTATAGACAACTAACCCAAACTACAAAAACTACATGAACAAAATGAGAAATTTAATAAAGAAATCAAAACCATTAAAAAGAAACAAACAAAAATACTAGAGCTGTATGTAAAACAAATATAGAGCTTTAACAGGAGACTAAATCGTGCAGAAGAAAGAATTAGTGAACTAGAATACAAGTTATTTGAAATTAGCAATGTAGAGGAAGAAAAAGAAAAAAAGAATGAAAAAGAGCAAAGAAAGCTTACAGGACCTATGGAATACCATCAAGTATACAAATGTAAGAATTATTGGAGTCCAACAAGAATAAAGAGGAAAAAATGGGGGCAAAGAGAGCTTATTTAAAGTATACTAACTGAACACTTCCCAAATATTGGGAGCAATGTGGACATCCAGATTCATGAAGATCAAAAGATCCAAGCAAGATCAACCCAAAGGAGAATTGTCTGAGATACATTTTCATTACATTGTTAGATGTTAAAGACATCAGTAATGTCTTGAAAAAAGCAAGAAAAAAGAGACTCATCACATACAAGGGAACTTCCATAAGGCTGTCAGTAAACTTCTCAACAGATATCTTGATATCCTAGCAGGAATAGACTGATATATAAAAAGTGCTAAAACAAGCAAAGAAAACCTGAGGATGAAAACTATTCTACCCAGCAAAGCTGTCCTTCAGCAATGAAAGAGAGATAAAGACATTCCCAGACAGAGAAACAAAAGCTGAGGGAATTCGTTATCACTACGCCTGCCATATAAGAAATGCTAAAGAAAGTTCTTGAAATTAAAACTACAGGACATTAACTGAAAATGTGGAAACACATGAAAGGATAATAAAACTCATTGGTATAGATAAACATATAGTAAAATTCAGAATACTCTAATACTGTAATTGTGATGTGCTATTCATTTTTAACTGATATAGAAGTTATATGACAGAAGTGCTAAAAATAACTATAATTACAATAATTTGTTATTAAATACAAAAAATACAAGATGTAAAGTGTAATATCAATAGCATGTGTAATACCAATAGCATAAAGTAAAAGTTTTGTATGCAGTCAAATTTACTTTGCTATCAGCTTAAAATAGAGTTATAACTATAAGTCATTTTATGTAAGCCCCCCTATGATATGAAAAAGACAAAATAACTAGCAGATAGACAAAAGATAAAGAGAGGAAAAAATTAAAGCACATCACTACAAAAATCGAAACATCAAAAAGAAAGACAGCAAGATTGAAAGAAGGTGACAAAGAAACTACAGAACATTTAATAAACAATTAAGAAAATGTGAATACTAAGTCATTACATCAATAATTACTTTACATGTAAATGGACTAAATTATCTAATCTAAAAACACAAGGTTTCTAAATAGATAATAAACAAGATCAAACAATATGCTGGCTACAAAAGAATCACTCTAGCCCTAACAATCTACACAGATCAAAAGTAAAGTTATGAAAAACGCTATTCCATGCATTTGACAACTAGAAGAGATCACGGATGGCTATACTTCTACCAAGAAAATTAGATTTTCAGTCAATACTCTCACAAGAGATAAAGAATATTACTATATGATGATAAAGGGATCAACTTATAAAGAAAATAATTATACTTAATTATAAAGAAATATTTATTAATTATAAAGAAATAAATTTATTTATTATAATTATTTTATAATTATAGGTATAATTATAAAAATATTAATTATAAAGAAATAATTATACTTAATTATAAACAAAATATAGCAATTATAAATATATATACACCCAACATTAGAGTACCTAAATAAATAAATCAAATAGTAACAGAACTTAAAAGAGAAACAGATAGGGGACTTTAATATCTCAATTTTAACAATTGATATATCATGAAGAGAGAAAATCAACATGAAAACATCTGACTAAAGTGACATTATAGCCCAAATACACTTAAAAGTCATATACAGAATATTATATTCAACAGTAGCCGAATATATATTCTTCTAAAGTGTTACAGAATATTCTCCAGAATAGATCATATATTGGGTCACAAATAAAAGTCATAAGAAATTTAAGAGATGGAAACTACCTCAAATATAGTTTCTGACTACAATAATACAATGCTAGAAATCAATACAGGAGGAATTTTGGAAATCTCAGAAATATGTGTAAAGTAAATAGCACAGTTTTGAACAACCAATGGGTAAAAACATAATTCAAAAGAGCTATCAAAATATATCTTCAGACAGACAAAAATAAAAACATCATACCAAAACTGATGTGATGCAGCAAAAGCAATACTGAAACTGTAAAGCAATAAAGGCCTACATCAATAATAAGAATAATCTCAAATTAACAACCTAAATATATAACTTAAAAACTAGAAAAATAAAAGCAAACTAAGCACAAAGTCAACAGAAGAACGATGATAATAAAAATTAGAGCAAAAATATATTAAATGGAGGCTAGAATGACAATGGAAAAGACTAATGGAATGAAATAGCTTTTCTTGAAAAGGTTAAAGAAATGAACAACACTTTAGTTAACTAACCAAGCAAAAAATCGTCTGGCTGAAATGAACAACACTTTAGTTATACTAACCAAGCAAAAAATCGTCTGACTCAAATAAAATTATAAGTAAAAAGAGACATTACAACTGATATTACAGAAAAACAAAGGATCATAAGAGACTGCTGTGAACAATTATTTGTCAACAAACTAGATTATCTAGAAGATATGGATAAGTTTCTAGAAATACACAACTTACCAAGACTAAATCATGAAGAAATAAAAAATCTGGATGGAATAATAACTAGTAAGGATATTGAATCAATAATAAAAAAATCTCCCAACAAAGAAAATCCTAGAAACAGAGAGCTTCACGGCTGAATTCTAGCCAAAATTTAAAAAAAAAAAAAAATTCACTTCAACCCTTCTTAAACTCTTCCAAGAAATTGAAGAGCTGGAAATGCTTTCAAACTCTTTCATCCTCTTACCAAATCCCGACATGTATAGTACAAAATAAGGAAATTAGAAGCCAATATCTACAATGAACACAGATGCAAAAAACTAAAGAAAATACTAAATTCAGTAGCTCACTTCAAAGATTACTCATCATGATCAAGTGGGATTTATCCCTGAGATGCAAGGTTATTTCAACATACAAAATCCATACATGTGACATATCACATTAACAGACTGAAGGATAAAAATCTATAATCCTCTCAATAGATGCAGAAAAATCATTTGTAGAAATTAAACATTTTTTTCTGATTACAACTGTCAGCAAATTTGATAGAGAAGAATTTGTCTCAACATAATAATGGACATATATGACAAGGCCACAGCCAGCATCATACTTCATGATGAAAGCTGAAAGCTTTTCCTTTAAGATTAGGAAGAAGGCAAGAAAATTCACTCTTACAGCTTCTATTCAACATGGTATTGGAAGTCCTAGCTTGAAAGATTAAGCAAGAAATAGAAATAAAATGTATCCAAATAGGAAGACAAAGTTAAACTGTCTCTGAAGATGCAATAATCTTATATAGGGAAAACCCTAAAGACTCCACCAAAAAACTGTCAGAACTAATGACAAAGTTCAGTAAAATTTCAGAATGCAAAATCAGCATACAAAAATCAGTTGCATTTCTTTACATTAACAGTAAATTATTCAAAAAACAAATTAAGAAAACAATCCCATTTATAATAGTATTGAATATTATGAAATATTTAAAAATGAATTTAACTAAGGAATTGAGAGAACTGTACTTAAAACTAGAAAATATTGATAAAATAAATTGAAGAAACAAATAAAGATCCCATGTACATAGATTAGATTAAGAATGTTAAAATATCCATAATTCCTAATTTATAGATTCAGTGCAGTCTCTATCAAAATTCCAATGACATTTTTCACAGAAATAGAAAAAAAGTCATAAAATTTGTATTGGACCCCAGTCAAAGCAATTTTAAGAAAATATAACAAAGTTGGTGGGATGACACTCCCTAATCTCAAACTATACTGCAAAACTATAGTAATCAAAACAGTGCGGCAGGGGCATAAGGGCAGACATATAGACAAGTGAAACAGAATACAGAACCCAGAAATAAACCCATGCATATATAGTAAACTAATCTTTGAAAATGATGCTACAACTACACAATGAAGAAAGCCTCTTCAATAAATAGTTTTGAAAAATGGATGTCTGTATGGAAAAGAATAAATTTAGACCCTTGTCTTAAACCATATATAAACATTAAACTGAAATGGATTAAAGACTTAAATGTCAGATCGTAAACTGTGAAACTTTCAGGGAAAAAATAGAAGAAAAGTTCTTTGCCATTGGTCTTGGTAATAATTTTTTAGTATATGACACAAATAGCACAGGAAACAATAGCAAAAATAAACAAGTTAGTTCCTTCCAGGATACAACTGGGTTACAGGCATTGGATAAATGCTTCTATTCCAACTGGGAGAAATTGGCCAACTAAGGCTCTACAGGGCCCATGCAAGTCTGAAACCCAGAGGGGAGTCATTAAATCTTAAAGATCAGAAATAATCCCCTCTGATTCCATGTCTCACATCCAGGGCACATTGATGCAAAAGGTAGGCTCCCAAGCCTTTGGTGGCTCTGCCTCTGTGGCTCTACAGGGTACAGCACCCACAGCTGTTTCATGGGCTGATGTTGAGTGCTTGCAGCTTTTTCAGATGCATGGTGCAGGCTGTTGGTGGATCTACTATTCTGGGGTCTGGAGAATAGTATCCCTCTTCTCACAGCTCCACTAGGCAATACCCCAGTGGGGACTATGTTTGGGGTCTCCAACCCCACATTTCCCCTCTGCACCACCCTAGTAGAGGTTCTCCAAGAGGGCTCCACCTCTGCAGTAGACTTCCACCTGGACCTCCAGGTCTTTCCATACATCCTCTGAAATCCAAGCATAGGTTTCCAAGCCTCAACTCTTGCCTTCTGCATACCCGCAGGCCCAATACCACATGGAAGCTGCCAGAGCTATGGGCTTGCACCTTCTGAAGCAATGGCTTGAGCTATGTACCTTGGCTCCCTTTAGCCATGGCTGGAGCTGGAGCAACTGGGACACAGAGTGCCATGTTCCAAGGCTGCAAAGAGCAGCAGGACCCTGGACCCAGCCTGTGAAACCATTATTCCCTCTTAGGCCTCCAGGCCTGTTATGGGAGAGGGTACTGAAAAGATCTCTGAAATGCCCTGGAGACATTTTCCCCTTTGTCATGGCTATTAACATTTACTCCTCATTTACTTATGCAGGTTTCTGCAAGAGACTTGAATTTCTCTTCAGAAAATGGGTTTTTCTTTTCTGTCACACACTCAGGCTGCAAATTTTCCAAACTTTTATGCTCTACTTCCCTTTTAAACATAAGTTCCAATTTCAGACATCTCTGTGTTAATGCATATGACTATATGCTGTTATGAGCAGCCAGGGCACATTTTGAATGCTTTGCTGCTCAAAGATTTCTTCTGCCAGACACCCTAAGTCATCTCTCTCAAGTTCAAAGTTCCACAGATTCCTAGAGCAGGGGCACAATGCCACCAATCTCTTTGCTAAAGCATAGCACGAGTGACCCTTACTTCAGTTCTCAGTAAGTTCCTCATCTCCATCTGAAACTACATCAGCCTGGACTTCATCATCCTTATCACTATTATCACTAGTAGCATTTGGTCACAATCATCCAACAAGTCTCTAGGAAGTTTAAAACTTTCCCACATCTTTCTGTCTTTTTCTGAGCCCTCCAAACCCTTCCAACCTCTTCCCATTACCCAGTTTCACAGTTTCTTTCACATTTTCAGGTATCTTTATAGTAGTGCCACACTCCCCTGGTATCAATTTTCTGTGTTAGCCCATTTTTACACTGCTATAAAGAACTACCTGAGACTGGGTAATTTATGAAGAAAAGAAATTTAATTCACTCACAGTTCCACAGGCTTTCCAGGAAGCGTGACTGGGAGGCCTCACAAAACTTGCAATCATGCTGGAAGGTGAGGAGAGGCAAGTACCTTCTCCATATGGCATCAGGAGAGAGAGAGAGTGAAGCAAGAACCAGATCTTGTGAGAACTCACTCACTATCAGGAGAACAACAAGACTGAAGTCTGTCCCCATAATCCAATCACCTCCCACTTGGCCCCTCCTTCAACTTGACATGAGATCTGGGCAGGGACACAAATCCAAAGCATGTCAGTCTTGGTAATAATCATTTTGTGTGTGACACCAAAAGCACAGGAAACAAAAGCAAAAATAAACAAGTAGGTTTACATTAAACTACAGAGCTTTCATAGAGCTAAAGAAACAAAATTAAAAGGCAACCTAAGATATGGGAGAAAATATTTGCAAACCATATATCTGACAAGGGGTTAATATCCAAAATACATAAGGAACTCACACAACTTTGTAACAAAATAATAATAACAATAAAATTTAAAAACGAGCAAAGGTCCTGAATAGACAGTTTCCCAAAGAAGGCAAATAAATGATCTGGTATATGAAAAAGGTACTAAATATCACTAATCATTAGGAATGTGCAAATCAAACAAGATATCACTTCATACTTGTTAGGATGGCTATTATCCAAATGAGAAGAGAAAAGTGTTAGCAAAAGTGTGGATAAAAGGGATCCCTGTACACTTCTGGTAGTAAAGTAAATTGATACATCCATTATGAAACAGTATGGAGTCTGCTGACAATTTTTAAAATAGGACTACCATATGATCAAACAATGAAAAAAAATGACATCTATACTTTCAAAAGGTGTGACATAGTTTCACTCTGTGTCCTTAACCAAATTTCACGTTCTAGCTCCCATAATTCCCACTTTGTGAGAGGGACCCGGTGGAAGATGATTGAATTATGGGGGCAGGTTTTTCCCATGCTGTACTCATGATAGTGAATGGGTCTCAGGAGATCTCATGGTTTTAAAAGGATAAGTTGCCCAGCACAAACTCTCTCTTTCCCAGCTGCCATCCACGTAAGGTGTAACTTGCTCCTCCTTGCCTTCCATCATGATTGTGAGGCCTCCCCAGCCACAAGGAACTGTGAGTCCAATTAAACCTCTTTCTTTTGTACATTGCCCAGTCTCGGGTATGTCTTTATAAGCAGCATGAAAATGAACTAGTACAAGGAATCTGCACCCTCATGTTCATTGCAGCATTGTTCACAATAGTCAAAATATTAAAACAAGCGAAGTGGCCATAGGTGGATGAGTGAAGAAAGTAAATGTAATCTATATGTATGCATACACACACACACAGAGAGAGAGAGAGAGAAAGAGAGAGAGAGGAGAGAGAGAGAAAGGGAGATAAAATGGAATACTATTCAGCCATAAAAGACATCTGGTCATCTGTGACAACACAGATGAAACTAGAGGACATTACACCTAGTAAAATATGACAGACACAGAAATACAAATATAACATGGTCTCACTTATATGTGGTATCTAAGAAAGTCAAACTTACAGAAGCAAAAGTAGAACAATAGCTTCCAGGGACTGAAGGGTAGGGGGAATGGACAGATGTTAATCAAAGGCACAAAATTTTACTTATACAATGAATAAGTTCTAGGGATATAATGTCCAGAATGGGTGATGATGGATGTGTTAATTAATTTGATTGTGGTATTCAATATATTTTATATATATATATGTGTGTGTGTATATATATATCAAAGCATTGCATTGTATACTTTGAATATATACAATAATATTTGTAAATTAAATATTTTTACAAATATTTGCAAAAATATTTTAAAAATATATTTAATAAGTATATTAAATCTACAATATATTTACATATATTAAATGAGTATATTAAATCCAGATGAGGATAGAGAAATGAAAATTATATAATTAATACTATTTACATCCCTGCAGTTTTCAAATTACATAAAGGAACATACATTCTCATATAAGGGCTGAATAGAAATTAATATAAATAGTAGCTTCCACTAGAAAACGGGATTTGAGGATTCCATTAAGAGCTCCAAGAGGACCCACATTCTTATAGTAGTACATGTGGGGTTTTGAGCACACAAACTCTATCAGCAAAATGTGTGCCATGGCTTAAATAGAAATATCTGACATATGAAATAGAACTCTTTAGACTTTGTAACACATCTGTCAAATCACCTTATTTGCTGTTAAAGATTTTCGTTGGTTCTATAAAAGAACAGGAAGGGAAATGTCACTTTAGCTTTTGAGAGAGGGAGAGAGAAAAAGAGAGAGGGAGAAAAAAGTCTTACATGAGATCAATTGCCACCATAACCATTCAGATATATTTATCGTGTAAAAGGTGGATTTGTATTGATTTCCTATTAAAGCTGTGAAAGTATGATTCAATTTTTAATGATACTGTGAATTATGTATTGCTGTCAGGCTCTTTTTAGGTGATCGCACTGAAACAAAATAGAGATATTTTAAACCATTCAACATAACATCTCACTTCTCCAAAATTAAATTACTTATTTTGAAGTTACTGCAATGATATGTTTTTATTTTTCATTTTTAGACTTCATCTTATCATGCATCTTTTCAAGTTTATCTCTTGAGATTACTACATCAAAATCCAGCAATCATACCAAGAAATGATGAGGAGTTAAATCAGTCCAAATTAGTGGAAAAGCAGATTTTATACATTTTAAAAGAAATATAGTTTTCTGGTTTGGAGCCAAAGTAAAGCTATCCTCATGTCATTTATTTGATGATTTTGAAAAATGGTGAGACTTCTAGGTCAGGTAATAGAAACAGATTTCTGCCAGTTACGCTTACATAGGTGTTTAGGTTCTCTCATAGATGGGTTAGAATTTCACTTCCTGCTGTATGTATAGTACTCAGTTCTGTGCTTGACTTCAGCGATCAGCAGATAGCACTTTATTTTTAAGAAAAAAACTCCTTTAGCCAGGAAAATAACAGGACCTGTAAAAGTAGAAAGGGAAGTTATAATTCTAGATAATACTCATGAGATATTCTACTAAAAGTAGATTGTCAAAAGAAACAGTTCATTTCATGTTGGACAGGCTCATACAAGTGTTTGCCTGAAGATCTGCCATAAGACATGTGCTGAATTCTATACTCTGAAAGTCCATCTTATGAATACCCACAAAACAGATTTATGTTACTTTATGCTGTCTCATCGCTGTCCAGCAGGATAGATTAAAAACACACAATAGTGATTGATGTGTCCCAAACCTTCTTGGTAGGTAACAAATAAATGAAACGTGAAAATCAGACGGAAAAGTCAGACCATTTTCTTTGAATGCGTGTGCTCAACAGAGCAGGAAGGAGAAAAGTTGCATTTGAAAATTATTTATATTAATGCAAGTGAAAAATGTCTCAGACTTGAGGACTTATTTAACACTCTACATAAAGTTATTTTTTTCCTGAATCCCATACTGAATGTTTTCTTTTTATCTTCTATACACCATATGCTAAGTATTTGAGAAAAAGAAGAAGCTACTTGATTACACTAGACTTTTTATTACAGCTTACATTTGAAAAAAAAATACAGTTATGTCATTCACTTAATTTAAAATAAAGCTCTGTAGTACCAACCAAACTGCAGGCACTATTGGCTGTAGAGTTTAAAATCTAATGAAAGACAGACAGTTAAGAAGGTGATTACAATCAAGTGTGATAAACACTTGGACGGAGTAAGTCGTGAGTGCATAACAGCAGGTCTAAACCCATTGGTTTAGCCATATGGAAGAAATTTTGAGGAAGTGGAATGAGCAAATAAAGGTACCTCTAAGTTCCTTACAGTGGAGAGACATCAATGGTGCCTGCAGAAGGCAGGGCATGCTGGCAGCCAGCAGCTCAGCTAGGGCCAGAGGAGGTGGTACAGGCAGAGCAGGTCCTGTCACACTGAGTCTCTGAGTCTCCAAACTGGGCTTGGGATTGAGGCTGAGGACTACCATGTACCATTTACAGAAGGGAGAACAGGACATTTACAACCTAGAAATTTCACTTTGGCTGAGATTTGGAAAGTCAATTAGAAGAGGCTGGGAGGATGGTTAAGAGCCATGGGTATGGAAGAGCCAGATGTTGAGTGCATGTAATGGATGAATCAACTCTGGTGACCAGCAGCTGGCTGAGCCCCCTGGGGACACAAGGGACAATGATGAGAGGGTCTGTGACTGCTGTGCCTACGTGATCATCAACTTGAACTTCAGGGACTGAGAAAAACTCACCTATTAAATTGTGTGTGTGGGTTTGTGTGTACACACATCCTAAATATTCTCATTTAATTTTTGCACATTTTTTGCATGGAAAACACTATCACATGGGCCTCACACATAACTACAAATATTAAGTATCAAAGAAAAATGCTTTCATAAACATGATTTTATAATTTTTGGATTCTTATAAGTCTATTTAAAATTAAACTATCATCAAATTTTCTTTTCCAATCATAATATTATATATTAAATGGAATTTCGGCCTTTTTAACTTTTATGTTAAATTCAGGTGTACACGTGCAGGTTTTTATATAGGTAAATTTGTGTCATGGGTGTTTGTTGTACAGATTATTTCATCACCCAGGTAGTAAGCCTAGTACCCAATAGTTATTTTTTCTGATCCTCTCCCTCCTCCCACCTTCCACTCTCTGATGAGTCCCAGCGTGTGTTGTGCCCTTCTATGTGTCCATGTGTTGTCATCATTTAGCTTCCACTTAAAAGTGAAAACATGTGGCATTTGATTTTCAATTCCTGCAATAATTTGCTAAGGATAATGGCCTTCAACTCCATTCATGTCCCTTCAAAGGACATGATCTTGTTTTTTTTTATGGCTGCATAGTGTTCCATGGTGTATATATACTACATTTTCTTTATCCAGTCTATCATTGATGGACATTTAGGTTGATTCCATGTCTTTGCTATTGTGCATAGTGCTGCAATGAACATATGCTTGCATGTGTCTTTATAACAGAATGATTTACATCCTTTGGGTATATACCCAGTAATGGTATTGCTAGGTTGAATGGCATTTCTGTCTTTGGGTCTTTGAGGATGCTGTCTTACACAATGGTTGCACTAATTTACACTCCTACCAACAGTGTGTAAGCATTCATTTTTCTCCACAACCTCACCAGCATCTGTTATTTTTTGACTTTTTAATAATAACCATTCTGACTGCTGTAAGATGATACCTAATTTTGGTTTTGTTTTGCATTTGTCTAATTATCAGTGATATTGAGCATTTTTAATGATCATTGGCCACAGGTGTGTCTTCTTTTGAAAAGTGTCTATTCATGTCCTTTGTCTGCTTTTTTATGGATTTGTATTTTTCTTGTAAATTTAACTTCCCTATAGATGCTGGATATAAGACCTTTGTTGGATACATAGCTTGCAAAAATTTTCTCCCATTCTGTAGGTTGTCTGTTCACTCCAATGAACATTTATTTTGCTGTACAGAAGCTCTTTAGTTTAATTAGATCCCATTTGTCAATTTTACTTTTTTGCAATTGCATTGGCATCTTCCTCATGAAATCTTTGCTCATGCCTATGTCTTGAATGGTATTGCCTAGATTGTCTTCCAGGGTTTTTATAGTTTGGGTTTTAAATTTAAGTCTTTAATCCACCTTGAGTGAATTTTTGTATTTTGTCTAAGGAAGGGGTCCAGTTTCAATCTTCTTTATGTGGTTAGCCAGTGTATTATATATGTACTTTGTCAGTGTATTATAGGCAGAACATATATCTAACATCAAATGTATAGACGGGTTTTTTTTAGTAACCAAGTCTAGAATTCTGAAGAAGAAATAACCTTTCTTATCTTTGTGCATTGCCTTGAATTTAACTCTAAGCCCATTTTAATATTTATGATCTCAGTTGATATGATTTCTCTTGGTTTTATTTTATACAGTTCCACATTGCAATGTAATTTTTTGATTAATCTTGATTCTGTCTCAGGAAAGGCTGAGAAGAGGGTTCTTGGGTAAGTATTTTCAGAAAGAATATTTCAGAGTTTCAACATCTCTATCCATTCAAGCTCCTGAATTAGCAGTATGGCCTCACACCAACATGTACAGAGGTTTTTTGTTTGTTTGTTTTTTCTCGTTCTAATGGGTGATAATTGGAGAACAATCTTTTCTCTATGGTGGAACAGTGAAGAATGAAAACAAATGTTATTCTTTTATTTTATTAGAAGATAGTTGCCATGATGATAAAAAACAAAAGGACTCCATAAAGTCTATGAGACTAAATACCAGGCAAGCAAACACAGGATGACCCCATTATAGACATTTAAATCAAATTCCATTTGTTTGGGAAAACTCTTGTAGCTAACATAAGTTTGAATCTAGATCATATCACCGGATTTATAAGCAAAGCTTTCTACATGTTTATCATTTAAAAACTTGGTAAATATCTTTTTCTTTCATTCTACAATTTGAACACAATCTCATATCATATTGTTTGTTAAAAAACAAGAAAGGAAGTTAAGAATAGGATAGACCTTGAAATCAGACAAAACTGTGTGTAAACTTTGCATTTGTTCCCTATTTTCTGAGTAAATCCTTCTATTACTTAGTATATTTGAGCTATTTCCACCTTTCTTATCCAGTCAAACTCAGTTACATGTGAATATATCACAAACTCATTTCGGAGAGGTACAATCTGACAAATTTCTCTCTCTTTCTACCCTTTCCAGAAAGCTACTTGAGATATACTTCTCCCCAAATCAGGAAATATATAGAGAAGGAGGCAGACATGCTAAAGAACATGAAAATGGAAGATTCAACTTAGGAGATGAGAAAGGGAATGCCAGGGGAGACAATGGAAGAGGAATATAGGCAGGGAATTGCACCAAGCAGAGAGGACAACCAGTCCATTGGGAGCAGTGAAATTCAGAAGATAGGCTAAGAGTTTCATCACAACCTCTGTCTTGGTGCCATGTTTTTAACATGGTAGAACTACTGGAGGATATGCTTCACCCAAACAATAGAGTAAGTCAAAGAAGAGAAGTCCTGGTATACAAGAAATAAGCATTCAATTTAGGATGATGGTAAAGGTCGACAACAGGGCAACACGCCTAGGTAATGCTGGGGATTAAAGACCTCCAGTAGTAAGACCTGCAAAGAAAATTTGAATTTATAGTTTACTGAACTTTATTACTTTTTGGAAAATGGCACTGATAATATCATAAAAAGTACAAACCGATCTAGTAAACACACAAATAATCCAAGCAAATGAAAACAAACAAGAGGCCAGGCACAGTGGCTCATGTTTGTAATCTCAGCACTTTAAGAGGCTGAGGTGACGGGATTACTTGAGCCCAAAAGTCCAAGACCAGCCTGGGCAACGTAGTGAGATTCTGTCTCTACTAAACAAACAAGGAATCCCAAATTTCAGAACAAATTGAAAAGGGTAAATGCGATCCTTTTATGACATGGTAATAATGTAAATACCATGAACCCTAATGTTGCTTTAACCCCAAATTTTAACAAGATTATAAGAAGAGAATGAGGAACATAAAATAGATTAGCAACATAATAAATGTAAATCCTCATCTATCGCAACAGGAAGCCCATAGTATCTAAAAGTGATGAGTTCAATATCAGCAATTTATTCACATGTTGAGAACTATGGAAACTAAACAACCAAAAAACACAACTGCTTGGTTTTGGAGAGGGAGACTGGTCGGGGAGGGAAGTGATGCAGCAGAGAGTAATTTAGTTTTAATCCTTTTAGTTTACTACTTAACTTTTTATGCTATTGTGTATGTGTTGCTTTGATAAAATAGAATTCAATTAAAATAATATTCACGATACAGATTTTAAGCCTCTTAGGTATTATGAGGCTGACTTCTCTAGGTAATGTCCATCTGTTTCCCTAATGTCCACTTTTTTCCACTTTGACTCTTGTGCAGAAATATGATCCTCACACAGAGAATAGGTCTATACTGTACATTCAATTATGCTGCTCAGCAGGTCCAATCCCACATATTGATTCAGCAGAAAACATAGAGGATGAGGCATTATTGACGAAATCTATAAAGAAGGAAATTCTGTCTTTTCTCTGCAAAAAAGGAGGCTGCCTAGCAACCATTATCCTGCACACTGAGGAGAGACTAGACTACAAATTTATTTCCATTTCTCCACCTATTATGAGATTCAACTTAACAAAAATAAAAACTTACATCCCTGATTAGTTTGGAATCATTTTAGTACTATCAAATCTACCTTTCTTATGAATCAACATTATAGAAAAAATAAAAAATGCATTCAAGGAGAAACAAGTGCATTAAATTTCCTGCAACGTGCAAACATTATTTTTCTTTCTAACTGGTTAAATAGTTTTAAAATAATATGTGCAAAATGAATGCCAAACTGTAAGCCGATGATGTAAAGCATTCACGGTTTGAGAGTTGGAGTTGAGTGAGTGCCATTATGTTACATTGCATTATTCTTTCCACTTGAGTAAATGTACTGTACCCGATTTGGACTTAGTCATGCTGTAGTTTGCCTGTCAGAAAATTTGCATTTCTGTGATCAAAATGAAAGTTACGTTTGAGATTTATTGGAAAAGTGGGTGTAGAAAAGGCTTTCAGTGCTTCTGAGATCGTTTCTCTTTTATGATGATTTGTAAAGAGCTTTGGAAAGAAGGTGCAAAGCTTCTAGGAGTGTCAGGAGCAAAGCTCTAGTCGTGGTGGGTGTGAGATTTGTTCTCCATCAGCACACACTCCATTAACTCTTTACCCGGAATGAGTCATGAGTGCTTTTCTTTGGTATAAAAATGAAGGGATAACAAGAGCAAGAATATTTTATTTTCTTCACTCTCTCAACTTTGGGCATCTAACAACCAATAAAAAAGCTTTAAACAATGAAATATCTCCCAATGCTTTTACTTAAGTTATAAAGTCAACAGCAATTTATGTAGGAAATCGCGCCCCTCTCCCCTCCAGCAGCTGTAGTAAGCCAGATCACAATGAGTGAAGGGAAAAAACACTTTACGGTTTGCCTGTCCAAAGTCTTTGGATAGGTATTTTTCTTTCAATGAATCCAAAGCACAGCAACAGTTCATTCTGCCTCTAAAAATTATCTGGATTTGGGCAGTAGTGAATTCCTATGTTGCATTAAAAATATCTTCTGTCTCCTATCATCACTCTCAAAATTCATATTGTAAGCCTATTGTAATACCATGCACTGTGTATGAACTATAAACAGTCATTGTTAATGATAACATAAGCTCCAAAAGTCCCAGTTCTTTTTCTGGGACCTTGAGGGCAATTGTGATGCCAGTACTTTGGATCTGCTAGCTATGAATCATTATAGCAAATAAGCTGGGAAAATGTGGAGATGCGATCTTTTGTCAGAGCAAGAATATATAAGCAACTTCTGTTTCATGAAACTGGTTGACTGTTCAGACCACGGTGGAAGTCGTCCCTCTGGGAGGGAGGAAAATGAATACCAGCTGGAATATTTAAGACTTGCCCTAGCTTTTCATTTCCAATAAGGGGATAAAATTACTTTCCCTTTGGCAGGAACAACATTCTCTAAGCTAGTTACTGCTGAAGGTTTTGTTCTTCCGAGATTCTTTCGTGCTTTTGTGCAGCAAGCAACAGGCTCCATATTAAATTGTGACCTTCAGTCTAAGAGGAATAAATGCACCTCCCCTGCAACCCTGCCTTCTTCCCCCCAAATTCTGCTCACCTCAGTGGGGATCCACAATAATAAATCACTCTGTGCTCAAGACTGCCAGGTTGAGCAATACATCACAATAATTCTCCTACCGTTTAGAAAGTTCTCAATTCTTAGGAGATTTTTAATCACAGTGGAAACACAAGGGTGTTAATGAGGTCTATAAATTAAGTTAAAGCAGGGTAATTATGTCCTATGTTGCAATAAAGGCTGGGGTGGCCAATATCATTAAGGCAAATTAAACACTTTCTTCGATTGTGAAGATAAATTGAATAAAAATATTACTGTAAACAAGGGGCTCTTTTGTTATGTACACATTAATTATGAAGTGGAAGCCGGAAACGCTGCCCAGGCTTAACCTGAGCCTATCCATGGCTGAGATTCTTAAGACGCGTGAGCAGCTGTGTGGCACAGAGAGAAAAGGAGGGGCAACATTTACACCAGGACTGCACCCCAGACCCCAGTCTAGCAGAATACAATCACCTCGTCTTGCTCAGTCACCATGCCTGCTTCTTTTTCAGATGAGCATATTTACTTTGTAGATTTCTTACTTGAGATTATGATGAGCATGTGGCACAGATATTCTAGCATGAATAAATGAAGTAAACAAAATAAAAAAGAAACAAGAAAAGGCTTGAAGATGCTCTCTCTCCAAGTAATTATTTAATCACTTTAAATATTATTATTTATTGTAAATATGATACAAATGGTGAATATGACAAAATCTTCCCAATATTTCATATTTTGGATGTATTGATAATATGCTAAGATTGTTCCATTGCTTTATACCGATGGTTTCCTTGAATAAAACAACCCTACAAATCAAGTACTATTCTTTTCAACACACAGAAATGGAGACTGAGGCATAGACTAATTGCATAACTTGTCAAAATTGTAACTAATGCTACCGCATGCATTTAGATTCAAACATAAAACTTTTTCATTCCAAAGCCTATATTCATAATCATTGCAGAACACAGCTTATCAATCACCTCCCATCACGTGAAAGAAAGCCCCTTACTGCACTGGAGCAAGAGTAAGCGACAAGAGAGGAAAAGGGACAGCCTACAATCTCTGATAAAAACCAGAAATTAAAACCACAGAAGTTGTTTAAGTATCAAGCAACAATATGCTGAGAAACCCAGTTAACCAAACAGGGATTGGGAAAGATTTATTTGCATGAAGGACAAAAGTGTTAGTATTCTCTTTTCTACTTCTGCAATGCTTTTGAATACAATGTAGAGAGAGGCAGTTAAGTGAAGTTAGTAAGAGGACCAACTAAACAGTGCCAGGATTCCAGTCCTACTTCCCTTTTCACAACTGTGAGGTGTTGGGCACACTAGTAAATCTTAGTCTTCTTTCTTCATATGTAAACTGGATACAATTTTGATACTCCACAAGATGGTCTGAAATTTCAATTAGTTAATAGATGTAAGGCACTGAGAAGGCAGTGTACATATGCCTGTTATATTCGCATTAGATGTTTTAATTTTTGAGAATCCTACAGGAACATATTTTTTCTCGTAGGGCTCTGAAGAATTTCAATGCTTTTCCTAAAATCATTTTTTTTTAATTTTTCTGTATTTTCTTTCATTATAAATGGTGGAATGTCCATATCTCCCTCTTTTTTTGGCTATAAATATTAAAGACAAATTTGTGCTCAACCCATATGAGTTGTGTGGGCTCATACTTGAGGGCCATCTGGCAGTATTTCTCGCAGGACAACATAGAGGAACATGACAAACATAACTATCCTATGAATGGGAGGTGCCCTTTCCCTTGTTTACTCATCTCCTGCATCCATTTGGAGTCTGCACACTGAACTGAGGAGGGTCTGTCCACATAGACAGTGACCTACTTCTCCCTTCTTTCAATGGCAATTTTCAAATCAAATCTCAAGCATTTCAGATGAGAGGTATGCAATTTTGTACAGGTCTTATTTTCTCTACACTTGTTCCATTGTATTTCCTCATCAACCTCTCAACCTCTCATCTATGCTATTGTATTATTCAGCATGCTACAGAACCAGAGAATATAAATACAGATCTATAGAAAAAGATTTATTATGAGCAATTGGCTCACACTTTTATGGAGACTGAAAAGTCCCACTATGCACTGTCTGCAAGCAGGAGGCCCAGAAAAGTGGATGTTACAGTGATAGTCCAAGCCCAAAGGTCTGAGGACCAGAGGAGCTGATGTTCAATGACAGGAGAAGCTGGATAGCTGAGATCAAGCAAAGAGGGAATGTGCCCTTCTCCTTGCTTTTTGTTCCCCTCAGTCCCTCAAAGGATTGAATCATGCCTGCCCATGCTGGTGAGGGCAATCCTCTTCACTCTGTCTACTGATTCAAATTTTCATTTATTCTGGAAATATCCTCAGAGAAACACCCATAAAGTATGTTTTATCAGCTATCTGGGCATCCCTTAGCCCAGTCATATGGACTCCTAAAATTAGTCTCCATAGTCTCCCTTGAATCAACATGACAGTGTAAGCTACATGAGGGAAAGGGTTATTTCTACTTTGTTTAGTGCCGTATCTCTACATCCTAGAAAGACTTCTCACACATAGGCTTTTATTAAATAGTTACTAAATAAATGAATGTTTAATGATTATGTATTTTTACAACCTCCCTTAAATAATTTTTTGAATAAGATGAGATATAAATATATAAATAAGTAATATACTGCTGTGCACGTAACAGCAAACATTCTATATAGTTGGCATGCTCCCCATTTCCTCCCTTATACACATATACAGCTGTATATACCTAGGAACTGTCAACTCCAAGTAGAAAAATAATAATTAGGTCACAACTTTATATCTGGGTATTATTAAGGTATTAATGAGAAGCCTAAATAATATAAATTAATAATATATGATATTTAAATCAGCATAGAGTATAAGCTTTTTAATGTTTTAAGCCTTATCTATACATGAGAAAATTGAATGACATATAGATTTGATTCCCAAAGAAAATAAAAGTATTCACTATGTTGTCTTTGCTTTTAGTGAGAGTCTCAGGCCATGTAAATTAAGAGAAAATAATCTCTTCTCTCTCGCTCATGAACAACCAGGTTCACGGAGCTTCACTGCCCACTGGTCCCATACCAGAAAAAGACAACCACTCATGATATAGCTACTGGGGTTGTGAGAAATGTCTTAGAAGATCCAGGTTTTAATTAACACTATTATAAGTTGATGATTCCAGGTATTTATGATTTGTTCATTCATATTAATTTTGAAGTTCTATTTCATGTTTTCCCTATCAGCGCTTATGGAAAACCAGCATCTAATCTCTCTGTCTGCTCCTCAGGACTGGAATCTGGTGAGGAGGAGTGACAACACGGAGAGCCCAGCCCGAAGACACTCAGCAGAGGCGTCACCAAGGCACCCTGCTCCTCCAGTTGATATAAAACAGCTCTCAACACTCTGTGTTTCTTTTCTCTGCTTTTTCCTGCCCACATCCTCACATCCTAAGTGTTTGAATGCAAGGGGAAACAGAGAAAATTACATCTGAGGTGTATTTTAGTCCATGCTGGGGCAGGGCAGGGGTGCAGAGGTGTATTTCTCTACTTCATCCTTCATCCAGCAGAGTTGGGCAAGGATTCTTCTGGAGTTTAAGGCAAGATTCCTCGCTCACATGTTTTTAATTGTAACCTTTCCTGCACTTGCCCTAAGATCATATATTTCCCCTAGGGAATGGGTATAGAGGATGGGTGGGCTAGGGCTGGACCTTGGCTTCTGATAACTTGTGTTCTCTTCAATTTCTGTAATCTTTATTTCCTGGCCTTTCCCAGCATTCTTCTTAAGTACTGATTTGATATTACCCTCATTATTCACTTTTTCCATTTGAATGCTTTTATTTCTTCTGACAATTTTTTATTTTATGCCAAATGTAAAAGATGTAATAAATTTCAGAGATCTCCAAATACAAGGGAAATCAATTCCTTTCCAAGAGCATTGTCAGGTTATGGGTTTACATGCATTTTGCAAAGTGTTTGGCCAAGTTTCATTATGTTTTCTTGCATAAAATGGGAATCAGTGGGGTAGAAGGCAGTGTCTCTGGAAGAGCCCAAGGCTCTCTCCTTTGCTTTTTTGAATTGAGCACCTTCATTAAGTTCCAGGGATATAATGATTAGATTAGAGGCCATAATAAGAGTTTTAGATTGCAATTCATGAAACAAATTATATTGGCATACAGTTACAATAAGGCAGATTTAACAAGATGAACATTAAATCTTATAAACTACCTTAAGGGTTAGGTGGTAGCTACATCTACAATTCTATCTCAGTTTTTGAAACAAATTCCACTGACTGGGTGCGGTGGCTATGCCTGTAATCCCAGCACTGTGGGACATCGAGGCGGGTGGATCACAAAGTCTGGAGATCAAGACTTCCTGGCTAACAAGGTGAAACCTTGTCTCTTACTAAAAAAATACAAAAGTTAGCCAGGTGTGGTGGCGGGCTCCTGTAGTCCGTCTCAAAAAATAAATAAATAAAATAAAATAAAATAAAAAATAAATAAATTCCACCATTTATTATCATTTATACAGATTTAAGAGGATATATGAAGAATTATAAACCCATTATATTTTCTCAAAATATTGGGTTAAGACCCTTACACAAAACTATGGGAATGAAATCTGTACTCCCATTGACTAATGTAATCAGAATGTACTATCCAAAACATGGAAATGGATTTTCACCCTCTACTCTGCCTCAGTGACACCTTTCCTATGGCACGCCTGTGTTTTCTAGTCAAAGGCCACCAGGAACACACTTGAGGTTGAATAACTTGGGTTTGTTATTTGTTACAGCAAAGGAAAACACACACCCATGGGAAATGTAGAGAATTTCTGTAGGAGGATGATAGCAAGAACTTATTAACTGTAGTCACCATGCTGTCCAATATATCACTGAAACTTATACCTGTATATCTGAAAGTCTGTACCCTTTGACTAACATCTTCCTTTACCCAGCCTAGGCCCTCCCAGCCTCTGGCAATCACTATTCTACTCTCTACTTCTATGATTTCAACTCTTTTAGATTCCACATGTAAATGACATCATATAGTATTTGTATTTCTGTGCCTGTCTTATCTCTCTTAGCATAATATCCTCCAGGTTCACCCATGTTGTCAAAAATGACGGGATTTCCTTCTTTTTTAAGGCCGAATAGTATTCCATTTAGTATCTGTACCACATTTTTATCCATTTATCTGTTGATGGACCCTCAGTTTGCTTCCATATCTTGACTACTGTGAATAATGCTGCAATAAACATGGGAAAGCCGGTATCTCTTTGACATACTGATAAACGAGAAACAAGATTGCTGGAACATATGTTAATTTTATTTTCAGGGTTTTTTTTTGGGGGGGGGGAAACTTCATACTGCTTTTCATAAAGGAAGAATGTGAGTAACCCCCTGTTTCAAAGACCGCAAATCCATTAAGAAAGTGGAATTAGGTTTAGAACATGGGTTTCCATCAGTGACCTTAGCATGTGTGCTGAAACTGAAGATGACATGTAATTAGTGTTGGTTTAAGATAAAATGAGAGAAGATAATTTGGAAATGAAGAACAAGCAATTCACTTGAGGAATTTTACTACAAAATATAGGGAGGAATAGGGTAGTTAGTATCTGGGATGAAAGTTTTTTTTCTTTAATAACATTTCTGTATGCTAAAAATATTCCAATAGAGGGAGACATATTCATTATTTCAGGAAAAACTGGAGTTAGTAGAAAAGAGAGCCTGACTAGATGAGGGGTGGCCTCTGGAAAGTCAGCAGGGCAACTGCATCTAGATGAGCATCTGCAGAGCTCAGGGGGTAAGGCAGGAGATGGAGAGCCCACGGCTGCCAGGCTGGGAGTGAGCAGCAAGAAGGCGGGTCCTGCATGGCTCTGGGCTGGTGGTCTTAGCTATCTCAGAGGGGCGGAAAGGAGATCCATCCTCTGAGAGTGATGACGGGGAGAGGAACTGGGGGTTTGAAGATAGAGGAGAGAGTGAGAAATTGTTCTCCAGGGCGTGGGAGAATCAATGCACTAGAACACTAGTATGATGTAGGATTTAAAATATCAACTATAGATAAGCTTACATGTCTTAAACATGCACCCAGTGCTCAACCATTATCAATAACTGCAAGTATCCTTAATAGACATTTAGTTCCTCTGAACAGAAGCAGTTTCATCAGTTAGGCATTCCCCATTTTCCTTAGTGTATCATAAAAATCAGGGCAGGTAGGAAAGTTAGACTCCACTTACTCAATAAAAGTATGCCCCAAACGAACGCCTTCCTCAGATTACCCTCTCCCTCACAGTTAATTCCTCCATTCTCTTCCTTTCTGATGCATCTTGAAGAAATATCCAGTATTACATATTCCCCTGTGTCATCTTAAATTCTATGCCAATCCATCTCTCAAGCTAATTGCGACACCCCTCAGGGCATGTGCACAAGCACAAGGGATGTCATCCCAGCACCTAGTGCCGTGTCTGATACATGGACGAACATATCTCCTTTTTCTAAAAAAAAGTTTTCTTCATTTATTGGTTTTTCTTCCTGAAGCCAAATGTATGGATTTATGTTTATCATTATTAACTATTATTGTTAAGATATCGCCCTTTACAACAAAGGGTTTATGTATTTTTAAATCCCACCCTATCTATTATAGCAGGGTCATGATCAAATTATCAACTCCAATTGCTCTTTTCAATTTTTCCCTTATACAAGTAGAAATAAATTCAACTTCATAGTATAAATCAAAGACAACCTTAAAGCAAACTTCTCAATTTTTTCTTACTAGTTGAGATTAATCATATCATCAGAAATTTTTTAAAATTATTTTTCAGCTCACCTATTTTTAAGTGGGTTAATATTAGTCTCTTAAACTGAAAGACTATTTTGCCAAAAATCTAAATAACTTATTTCTCTGGCAGTACCATTATACTCTGTTAATACTACTCTGAGTTATTTAAAAATGAGATTTTACAATTTGCTAAGCAGTACTAGCTCCTGGAATAAACTACTAACATTTCTGTGTATCTCAAAGCCCCATTTCATAGTTCATTCTAGTGAGCATGAGAATTTGAGCCAAGGCCTTTTGCCATTCTTTCCCCTCCAACTCCAAGCCCAGATACAATTATAATCTCCAAAACTAGGAAACAGGAATACTCATAGGTAAGAAATAGAAAAGATTTCTCATAAAGGCATCTGGACCAAGCTGATAAAGTAAAAATAATAAAAAGGGCTAAGCTAAGAATTACTGCTCACTTTTGTGTGATGAGTAATGTATTTGGAATTTTAAGAAGATTACTGAGCTCTTACTTGTAGTTTCTCCTTGTCTGCTGGCTGAGAATACACTGTTTAGTGGCATCTAGACAAGACCCTGATATTGGAGAGGTTGAGGAACTATGTAAGATACTGAGAGAAAAAGAAAGTAAATACCTCCAGCTGTTGGAATCTCCTGCAATTCAGAGTAGTGGCTTGGGGAAGTTGCTGGTGATACTCAGGAAACCATGAAGACACCACAGCCCAGCCATGGTAGTCTGTTCCTTGATGGAAAAGCCTTTTTCTTATTGTATGCAGCAATATGTCAATGGAAACAAGACACAGCATTACTAGACTGTTTTCTTGGATGCTGAGCAAAGCAAATGCTGAATGAAACAAAAGGTATACAAAGCAAAAGCAGTAACCTCTAGGGTGGCTGTTTCATCCACAGACAACCTCACGGACATGAAGCTAGCCTGCTGGCACTACCCATGTTTCTTTTTTCCCTCCAGATTGCCCGCATGAGGAGTGGGGTATGTAAAACTTTAGCAACCACCTTTCAAGTGAGTGAAGGCCAACAGCAATGGGCAAGTTAGTGAAAAATCTGCAGGGAAAAATCTGCTCGACCTATTCATGGGAAATAACCTCTTGTTAGTCAAAGATGATAAAACAGAAATGAATAGAGAAATAAACAAATCCAATATGGAGTTATGGAAAGATTTTGCATCATAAAAAGGGAAACGCTTAAAATATAATGTATTAAACTAAAGCAAGGCATTGCTAACATTTGCATTATTAAACCTTAATAAAATTGCAGGAAATACACATAATCAATCAACATCTCCACAAGTCCTCCAACCTGCTGAGTAACTCTCTGTATGATGTCATAAGAGTCTGAGCTCTTTCCCACCTCTTCATAGCCCCAGGAATGAGAGGGGCAAATAAATTTCTCTAGTAATTTGCATAGATATTTACATAACTTCTATTATGTGACACTATAAACATACTAGAATTTAATACTTATAAATGACCTCTAACATTCTAAGATATGCAAACAAAATTCAAAATTTGGGCCAACAGAGGTTGTTTAAGTTGAATGTTTTCTTACTGTTGTTGTTTATTTGTTTTACTACAAGATTGACTCTAGAAATGCTCTTAATTCCAATATTAATGATTAATAATAAATTTGCATTTTTAACTTTAAGATTTCAACATGTATTACACACAAACCCACACATGCATATACACTGTGCACACACACACAAACACACATACACAGTACTCCTAGAGGGTTCATATATCAAAAAATACAAAATCAAAAAATCAAAAAGAAACACAAAACTAAAATATTGCCAGGGGACCTGGGGTTGTAGGAGGGCCTGTTGCTGTCAATCTGGCGTTCTGTCCATTTCACTTAATTTTTTCTGTTCTCCCCATGATAATGTCAGCTCCATGATGATAAGATTATTTTTGTCTGTTTTCTGGCAAAGTAAAGAATGGGTCATTATTATTTACTGAGAATGAATAAAAGTGTGTATTTCTCCACAATTCTCTTCTTTGGTCTGCCCATCGGACGCCACTCACATCGGACCAATCCCATCTACCATCTGGCATTTGAAGATAGTGTGCAATACACGAAAAAGCTCTCCCACCCTCCTTTCATTCAAATAAATACTCTGCTTATTTATTTTAATAGATTTTATTTTAAAGATCAGCTTCAGGTTCACAGCAAAACTGAATGGAAGGTACCCGGAGTTCCCATGCATCTCCTGCTCCACATATGGATAGAATCCTGTTATCAACACCATTTTGGTTTCTTTGTCATTGGGCATGGATTTGATTTTTGTACACAGAATGTTCTCTATCTTCTTCTTGTGCTTCAGTCAGTGTTGACCCAAACCTGATAACAAAACACAGTAGAGAAACTGAGAAATGCATGCAACAAATGCTTAGGTGTATGGAATATAAGCTTCACTCATGCACATTTTATTTAGCAAAGCATTTAATGTTTTTTAAAAAGCTATTCAAGATCATCAAGTTTAAAAGTGACTGATGTAGATGATGAATTGATCTTTGTTTTTTCTAGCATAAAGCCCTCTCCTGAAAGCTGTAAGTGTCCTCCTCTCTAATTTTAGACCCATTCATGCTCTAATTTTCATGATTTCTACAACAAAGGTTGTATCTACCTTCCTCTTAGCTTTTAATATTTCAACTAGAAGACAGCATGGCTCTTATTGTACATATGTGTCTACCATCACATAACCAGCACCTGCCTGATCTCCATATAAAGTAGTAAACTATCACTTCAGTTCCTCTCCTGCATGAGCTTTTCCATTCCACAGAGCCCGAGAGTCCTCCCGTCCCTGATTGGCTTCACTTACTGGATGCAAGTCAAGAGACCCTTATAGCAAGTGGATTTTTTTACTTTAAAAATATATGAGCACAGAATACGTTTAACCAAATAGAGGAAAGAGACAGATCAACCGTCTCAACTTGCAGAGGATGCAAAAATGAACATTCACCACACTGATCTCTTATTGCCTCTTTCAGGAATTTTATTTGTTGGTAGCCTAAGGCAATACACTCGCTGTTGTTTTTATTACTTACTTCAATCAACAACCTGTTTCATTGCACATTATGTAGATCTCAAATTGCACCCAAGATATGGAGCGATGAATGTAACCAACCCCGGCTGCAGGCTCCGCCTCCGGGCAGACCTGTTCTGAGGATGCCTTGAATGAGGTAGCGCAGGCCCTCAGGAATTACTTGTGTTCTCAAGGTTTTCTTGGGAAGTTTCACATTTTTATATTAGCTTACAGAGTTTTTTTGGAAGCACTGGGAACAGTTAGACACAGTGCTGAGCTGAACATGTTAACCCCTCACTTTTAGAAACAAATAAGCTTAACATTCAAGAAGGTCTCTGTGCAATGTTCCACATGTCTGCATCACATGTTGCCTGTTATTGCCAGACCTGACAGGTGGGTCACAGGGCTGCTTCCCATCAAGTTATACAAGGTTTAAAGGGATTTTTACATAATGCCAACACATGTAGTTTTTTATTGGATCAAACCCTGATGATTACATTTGCAATTTAATTAAGGCGGGCTTATTTTTAGAGTTTGCTTTGAAAGACTGGTGGGAAGGGAGGTATGTTATTTCCTCTTACCACACAGGAAAAAGCAACGAATCAAAGTCATTAAGAGAAGGACAGATAGCTAAATAATTCTAGAATTAAATCCAACAGAGCATTTTTACCCTTCCTTCTCTCCTTCTCATGAAAAATTTAGGCTTTGCTCAACAATGGAAAACAGGAGAGAGGCTTAACAGGACACTAGATAGGACAATAGGCGAAGCTGTGCTTCTTTCTGAAAAAAACTTTCCTCTCCCCTTTTAGAAGCCTGGCCCTACTGTCCACTATGACTAAGTAAAATCTCCTTCTTAAGGAGAAGCATTTACATTCAAATGACTTTTTAAAAATTATAACCACTACTCTTTATAAAATACAAGCCTTTGTCTTTTTACAAAGCCTATTTAACAAATCAGAGAAAAGATTTAGACAGAGATATTTTCTGGCAGTCCTGAAATTAAAGCAATTAGGCAGCGGCCTGTTCTTCTGATTAATGGTGGACACGACTATTTGGGCTGGCCTAAGAGAAAACCAATTAAATGTCCCGTAAAGGTGACAATGAAATCGTTTTTCTGGATTCCTTTTACAGGCTCTGCAGTAGAGATTCATCCTCCATTTTGACTACAGACAGTATCTTTTGAAAACCACTCCTGTATTTGCAGTTTCCTCACATTATGAGCACACCTCCTCTCTGAGAAAAGTCAGGAACTACATTTTCAGACACTTCTCATCTTGGATGCCTGATGGTGAGCTGGGCTGGCCACTCAGATACAAATCACTGGGAGGTTTCAGTTCAAAGCAGAAGGGCATGAAGAAGAAGGCATATCAGACAATCGATCACTTCTATCACGGGGGCAGAGGGACTTCCTTCTCTCAGGACAAAGGTGGGGGAGTTTCTGGCAGTAGAATCAGCTGCTTAGCAGAGCTGGTGTGTACCTGTTCTGTGCCCAGCAGTGGCTGCAATGATGTGTCCATGTGAGCAGAGCTCTTAGAACACCGCTGCTCCATGATGACACAGATGCAGAAGTTGAAAGGAAAGTTGAGAAACCTTTAGACTTAGAGCAATTTAGCATTGCCACACCATCCTATGACATGACTATTTGAATAGGATACCAACCAGCATTTTATCAGACTCACAGGGTGAACCGCATGTGGTGAGAGTTGTAAACCAGACATGTTCTGTAGGACCATGTTCAACGTGGGCTGCATTTTCAGATAAACTATAATGAAGAAATGTATAACCATCCCAGAAAATGTGTCCTTAATGAAAGATAGATGTTTGGAAAAGTAGTGTTTCTACAGAATGTTGTAATATGTTCCATACTTTACTTACAGTTACCTGAATTAGGTGATGATATTGACAGTGTACAACTGAAAAAGGTTATTGTGAGGATACCTAATAAAATTTGATTAAATTTTTAAAACATTTTCATCAAAAATAATGAATAGGAAATGAATGGACTTGAAATCAATTTCTTCCATTGGAAAATATTTTAAAGACAACTATAACTTTACAGATTAAATTGAAATTGGTTACTGATGAAGGACTAAAGATCAATTTTGAAACTACAGTTTTGTCTCAGTGGTGACCAATCTAATAAATGAATATTTTGTGTTTGCCAAAATTACTCTAAAATGTCTTTCTTTATTCTAATTTGCCTCTGTGAGAGACTAGTTTCTCTACTATGATTTTCATTAAAATGGAATACAGAAACCATTTATATATAAATTATTCCTCAAGAGGAAGATTGTCATCAACCAACCTAAAGTAATTCATTTAACTAGCATGAAGGAAGATTATTCATCACATTAAAAACTTAAATATTGATATACATGATGTTCATTCCAGATGTGAGTGCAGGTGTTTAATATGATGATTGCTAGTTCCTTCAAAACTTTTTGTTTAATTATGATTGTGGAAAAACAAAAAGTTACAAGTAGAGTAATGATTCTCTAAATTAATCACTTATATGCACAATAGCAGTAAAAAGATATATGTTTTGAAATTTTTTCTCTTACTGCATTATATTTATTCTGATTATATTCATTGAAATGCAATATGTCTGTTGTATCTAATGATAAAAGTTTTGAAATTATATTTTTATGCTTTTCATATTTTGTTTTCTAGAAAGTATTTTTATTGTGTTTTATAAAAGTATGGGTTCGCCGGGCGCGGTGGCTCAAGCCTGTAATCCCAGCACTTTGGGAGGCCGAGACAGGCGGATCACGAGGTCAGGAGATCGAGACCATCCTGGCTAACACGGTGAAACCCCGTCTCTACTAAAAATACAAAAAAACTAGCCGGGCGAGGTGGCGGGCGTCTGTAGTCCCAGCTACTTGGGAGGCTGAGGCAGGAGAATGGCGTGAACCCGGGAGGTGGAGCTTGCAGTGAGCTGAGATCCGGCCACTGCACTCCAGCCTGGGTGACAGAGCAAGACTCCGTCTCAAAAAATAAAAAAATAAAAATAAATAAATAAATAAATAAATAAATAAATAAAATAAAATAAAAGTATGGGTTCATTACTGATATATATGTATGCATATACATATTGACATACATATATAATTTTTTGGAAACATATCTGCATATCTGTCACCACAGAACTGTTGAGAAGGGCCGGGCGCAGTGGCTCAAGCCTGTAATCCCAGCACTTTGGGAGGCCGAGACGGGCGGATCACGAGGTCAGGAGATCGAGCCCATCCTGGCTAACACGGTGAAACCCCGTCTCTACTAAAAAAAAAAAAAATACAAAAAACTAGCCGGGCGTGGTGGCGGGCGCCTGTAGTCCCAGCTGCTCGGGAGGCTGAGGCGGGAGAAGGGCGTAAACCCGGGAGGCGGAGCTTGCAGTGAGCTGAGATCCGGCCACTGTACTCCAGCCTGGGTGACAGAGCGAGACTCCGTCTCAAAACAAACAAACAAACAAAAGAAATGTTGAGAAGCCCTGTTCTAGAGCCCTCTAAGAACATAAATTACATAGGCTTCCTGGCTGGACGTCCTGATTCTATGACGTTCTCAGACATTTGTAAGTTGCCCCATAATAGCATTAAATACATTCTGCTTGAAGTGGCTAGAGGGAGCTCTGTGTTTTGTAGCCAAGGCCTCCTCATTGTCGCTCCTCATTCACTCCTCATTCTTTCTTGCCTCTTTCTTAACTTTTCTACACACTGTGGCCTGAGTAATTATTCCCATTCAAGTTTGATCTTGTCTTCTGTTGAAACGTCTTTCAATTTCTTCCCATTGCTAATTAAAAAAAAGAAGAACTCCAATATATGACTTACAAGACAGGAATGATGACTTTCCTTCCTCCTTTGTCACTTCCCAACTTCTTTTCTATGTTGCATCTACATTCGCCTTTTTTTGTTTTCAGTTTCAGTCCACACTGCTTTCCGCCATAGGGCTGTCATTTCCTCAACTGACAGTGAGCTTCCTTTTATTCAATATTTAAATCCCATTGTCCCTTGAGATCTCTGTCAAATCCCTTTCTTTAAGGAGTTCTTTGTACAGCTGAGTCTGGTTCACAACTTGTTTCAAGTTTGTGTAGTGTCACACATATCCATTTCATATTATCTGAGGAAAGCAGTTTGTGAAAACACTTGCATCCTCTAGGACAGCGGTCTCAAAACTTTTTAGCACCGGAAACCAGTTTCATGGAGGACAATTATTCCATGGACAGGGGGTCGAGGTTGGTTTTGGGATGAAACTGTTCCACCTCAGATCATCAGGCGTTAAGTAGATTCTCATAATGAGCATGTAACCCAGATCCCTCGCATGTGCAATTCACAATAGGTTTCATGCCCCTATGAGAATCTAATGCTGCCGCTGATCTGACAGGAGGTGGAGCTGAGGTGGTAATGCTTACTTGCTCACCACTCACCTCCTGCTTGTGGCCTGGTTCCTAACAGGCCTTAGACCAGTACTGGTCCACAGCCCAGGGGTGGGAGACCCTTGCTCTAGAGCAAAATAACTTACATAATTGATGCACCATATTCTCCATTGCGTCCTTAGTGCCAAATCCAGTGCAAATCCCAAAAAGAGCACTCAAAAGTCTCAGTTGAATTCCCCACCACACACGTGCTACTGATATAACAGATTGTCAGCCTCTTTGAATGTCAAGGAATATATGTTGGCAAAATCATTTTTGAAGTTTACAAAGTATTTAATTATACAGATATACTGAGTTAGGCAACTAATAGGACTTGTGTTCTGGCCACAATTCTGCCGACCCAAACAGGATCTGTTCCCAACAGGATGAAGTGAAGATATTGGCAGGAACCAGCAGATGCGCATGAAGGCTGTCCTCATTACTCATTGGTATAAGACACTCCCGCCAGTGCCATGGCAGTTTACAAATGCCATGGCAATGACTGGGAAGTTACCACCTCTTCCCTACAAAATTCTAAATAACCTGCTCTTCAGTTTGCATTGACTTGCACCTTAATTTGTATATAATTGAAAGTTGGTTAATGTGAGTATAAATACAGTTTCCAAGAGACCACATGCTGATGACTTTGGGCACACTGCCTATGAGTTTGTCCTGCTCCTCCATGCCCTTGAATTCCTTCTTAGGGGAAACAAGAACCCTCCCAAGCTAAGCCCCATTTTGGGGCTTGCCTCTCCTGCAATAATGCTATAATTTAGTAACTTTTTAATATAGCTAGTTATTTTTAATAATATAGTCACCCCTAGAACCATTACCTATAGCAAAAGCTGTGGAGCATATTGTCCCATCCCTCTGACACATCCACCAGAGATGATCATTTTAAATTCCATGTTAATCATCTTCTTCATTTCCATAATTCGATAGATTCCCCCCCCTTTTTTTTTTGCTGACCTTGATATTTTTAAGGAGTACTGGTGTTCTATGTTGTAGAATGTTCTTAGACTTGGGTTTATCCGGCATTTTTCTCATGCTTACACTGGGATTCTGGGTTTAGGGAAGGAAGACCACAGGCATAAAGTGCCATTCACTTCACTTCACTTCACATCACATCACATCACATCACATCACATCACATCACATCACATCACATCAAGGCTATGCGCTGTCAACATGACTTGGGCCGGGCATGGTGGCTCATGCCTGTAATCCCAGCACTTTGAGAGGCTGAGGTGGGTGGATCACCTGAGGTCAGGAGTTCGACACCAGCCTGGCCAACATGCTGAAACCCCGTCTCTACTAAAAATACAAAACAATTAGCCGGGGTTGGTGGTGGATGCCTGCAATCATAGCTACTTGGGAGGCTGACGCAGGAAAATCACCTGAACCCAGGAGGCGGAGATTGCAGTGAGCCAAGATCATGCCACTGCACTCCAGCCTGGGCAACAGAGCAAGACTCCATCTCAGGAAAACAAAACAAAAAAGCATGACTCATCATGGTTGGTGTTAAACTGATCACTTGGTTGACATAGTGATTGTCAGATTTCTCCACTATGAAGTGATTAACTTCCACCTTTCCCCTCTGTACTGCAGAAGGAAGTTACTGCACCCAACACAAAATTAAGGGATGATGAATAATGCTTCACCTCCTTGAAGGGAAAATGTCTACATATATTATTTAGTGTTTTTTCTGGGCTGGTCATGGTGGCTCACACCTGTAATCCCAGCACTTTGGAAGGCCAAGTAGGTAGATCACTTGAGCCCAGGAGTTTGAAAGCAACCTGGGAAACATGGTAAAACTGCAGTTCTACCAAAAATACAAAAATTAGCCAGCCATAGTGGCTCACACCTGTAGTCTCAACTACATGGGAAGCTGAGGTGGGAGGATCACCTGAACCCAGAAGTCGAGGCTACAGTGAGTCATAATTGCACCACTGCATTCTAGCTTGTATGACATAGTGAGACCTTGTCTCTTAAAAACTAAAATAAAATAAAATCGAGTTTTTCTATATAAGAGATTTGTCTTTTATCAGTCATTTACTAATTTAGTTAAGCATTTATATCAATATGGACTTGTTGATTTTTATTTATACTTAGTGTTATAATCCAATATTACATTCTTTTGTTGCTCAAACTGTTGCAGGTGAAACCTTTTTATCGCAGGCTCTGTTGTTATTCCCTCACTGTTATGTTTTGCTTTGTTTCTTTTGGGTACATCCTTATTTTCATTGCTAAAAAATGCTCCAGAATTACTTCGTATGTTCCATGACCCATATTTAGGATCAACCATTTCTCCAGGAATCTCTCTGGTTCTTTGACTGGAGGAGGGTATTTAGAAACCAATATCTGGATACAGGGTGTGCTTATTTTCATTGTTTCTAGGCTGTATCAGCCAGCAAGAAAAAAGCAAATTTACACATACTAACGCATGAATATGCACAAATCTATAAATATTTCTATGTGGATTTATCTATATTAAGTTAAACATGAGTTCATATTGATGTCTTTCACTCATTGATCATTCCATTATTTTCGTTTTGATTTTATGTAACCTTTAACTCCATCAGTGAGAAACCTGCCAATTGTTTACTTATTTCTTCAATTTCATTATACTAGTGTTAGAATTGCTAATTAATATCCCATGAAAAACCATTTGATCTGCTATAGTACAGAGTTTATATTTAACTTACTTTGCTACTAGTTTTACAGTCTCTACTCACTTCCAGAGTTTCCTGGGTCAGAAATCATGTCTCCATTTCTCTCAGTGAGGTTATTTCCTACATTTATAATGCAATCAGATTATTTTGTCACAATCTGCATTCTATCCTAGCCTTGTTCAAGCTCCTAAATAATTTTCTTTAAATTTCACACATTAATATCCATTCATATGTACTGTAAAGTTCTATGGATTTTGAAAAATTCATAATATCATATATCTACTATTTTGGTGTCACACAGAACAACTTCATTACCCTAAAAAACAAAAACAAAAACAAAAATACCTTACACTTCAACTATTCATCTTTGCAAACCACTGGCAATCACTGATCTCTTTCTGTCATTATGGTTTTGCCTTTCTCAGAATGTCAAATAAGGCTGGGCGCGGTGGCTCACGCCTGTAATCCCAGCACTTTGGGAGGCCTAGGCGGGCAGATTACAAGGTCAGGAGTTCGAGACCAGCCTGGCGAATATGGTGAAACCTTGTCTCTACTAAAAATACAAAAATTAGCCAGGGGTGGTGGTGGACGCCTGTAGTCCCAGCTACTCAGGAGGCTGAGGCAGGAGAATCGCTTGAACCCGGGAGGCGGAGGTTGTAGTGAGCGGAGATCAGGCCACTGCACTCCAGCCTGGGAGACAGAGTGAGACTCCGTCTCAAAAAAAAAAAAAAAAAAAGAAGAATGTCAAATAAATAAAATCATATAACACGTAGTCTTTACAAGAATGGCTTCTTTCACTTAGAAACATATATTGAAGATTCATCCATGGTTTTTCATGGCTTGAGAGTTCATCCATGGTTTTTCATGGCTTGAGAGTTTATTCCTTTTTATCCTTAAATACTATCCACTTTCATAGATGCACCGTGGTTAATCTATTCATTCACCTGTTGAAGGGTGTTTTGATTGCTTCCTGAGTTTGGCAATTACAAGTAAAGTGCTACGAGCATTTGTATGCAGGTTCTTGTGTGGCCCAGATTAATCGCATTACTTAGTTAAATACAAAGGAGAAGAAATAGTGGATCTTAAAGTAAGAGTATATTTAGCTTTGTAAAAACTGCAAACCTAACGTGGCTGAATCACTTTGCATGCCTGCCAGTATTAAATGAGAATTCCTGTTGTTCTGCAACTTCACCAGCAATAAGTATTTTCAGTTTTTTTTATTTGAACCACTGTAAGATGTGTACAATGGTATCTCCTTGTTGCTTTAATTTGCATTTCCCTCAAAACAAATAGTGTTGATCATCTTATCATATGCTTATTTTGTCACCTAAATTTTTTATTTAGTGAAGTATCTGTTCGGAACTTTATCTATTTTTAATTGAATTATTTCTTGTCTTGTTCTTAAAATTTTGAGTTGTAAGTTTTCTTCTTTATGTACATTTGGATTAAATATGTATTTTGTAATGAATAGTCTTTGTATTGTCTTAAGAGGATCTTTCACATGAAAGTTTTAAATATTAAAATAGCCCATATTATCTATATTTTATTTAATGAATTATACCTTTAGTGTTGTATCTTCTTAGCAAATCCAATGTCATAAATATTTTATTCCAAGCTTGCATTTAGAAGTCTTATAGTTTTTAATTTTACTTTTAGGCTTATAATCATTTTAGTTACTTTTCTGTAGGATGTAAGGTCTGTGTCTAGGTTCACGTTTTGTACAGAAGCACGCAATTGTCCCAACATCATATGTTAAAAAAAGACTACTTTCTGTATTAAATTAGCATGTTCCTTTGTCAAAAATCTGTTGACCATACTTAATTCTAGGATTATTATGTTTGTTAATTTATGTATCTATTCTTTTGCAAATACCAAACCATTTTCATTAGAGTAGCTTTAAAGTAAGTCTTGAAATAATAGTAATATTTAAAATAGAACCACAAATGGAAATATTTATGCATAAAATATTAACCTTTTCTTTCTGATTATAGCTTCTATAAATACATCTTTTTTTTCAAGACTTGCATTAAAACTACTCTAATCAAAACAGTGTGGTACTGGAAAAATAATAGATACATAGATCAATGTGACTTCTCCAACTTGATTACTCTTTGATATCATTTTGCCTATACTGTGCCTTTTACCTTTCAGAATAAATTTTAAAATCAGTTGGTCAATATTTTGAAAATATCTTGCTGGAATTGTGATTGAGATTGCATTGAATCTATAGATGGAAAATGGAAAAAAATTGCATGTCAATAATGTTGACTTTTAAAACACCTGAATATTGAATATCTCAACATTCACATATACTCTTTTTGTATTTATCAGTGTTTTGTAGCTTTCCATATACAGATAATTTACAAATGAGAAAAACAGTATGTCCTATCAATAGATGCTGAAAAAGCATTTGACAACATTCAACACTCATTTCTGAAAAAAAAAAAAAAGAAATCGAAAGAAACTCAACACAATAAAGGATGTATCCTTAAAACTTACAAGTAATGTCATAATTATTGTGTGAGACTGACATTTTTCTCCTACAATTGGGAACAAGGTGAAGATGTCCTTTCTCACCATTCCTATTGAACATCAAACTAGAAGTGCTATCTAGTGCAATAAGATGAGAAAATGAAATAAAAATATATACAAATCAAAGAGAAATTAGTAAAATTTTCATGATTTGAAGATAACATGATTCTCTAGTTAGAAACCCCCAAAGAATCAAACAAAAAGTCCTGGAACTAATAAGCAACTATAACAAACCACATGATACAAGGTTACTATGCTTTCCTATATATCATCCGACAACTGAAATGTAGAATTAAAAAAATAACAATAATATTCAAATAGAACAAAAAATTGAAGTGTTTATGCATAAAACTATTAATCTTTCAATTCTAATTATAACTTCCATATACATACACACATATATACAAACACATATTTAAAATATCTATTAGATGCATGTATAATTCTATATATTTAAAATTATATGACTGTATATGTGCATGTGTGTATAGATATAGAAAGACAGAAACAGAAGTAAATTTACTAAATCATCTAGATTTTATGCTTTTAGGGGATTATTTATATCATTCTTTAGTATTAAACAGTTTTATGAGTATGTATTATTTTTTTATTTTCCAAGAAATAATAAAGCTATTTTCTAATTTTAAAAAAGTGTGCTTATTAATGCATCTAAAAACAAAGATAATACAAAAAGAGCATTATTTGACTCCCTATTTTCCTCTACTTCTTATTTTTATGCATGTTCTTTTCATAATTATATTGAAAACCAGAAAAATAAGCCCAATTCTCTGTTTAATTGCTTCCAATACTCACCATCTGTCTTTGAAGAACTATTTATTAATTCTTGTTATATCTTCAGGTGTTAAGAAGACTCAGAGAGAATTTAGTAGCTCTGAGTTTATGCTGGAACCAGTTATCAAATAAACTTCTCTTCTTCCAACGCAATCAAGAACAGTGTAGACTTGTGAAAGTATTCTCTAATCAATCAAAGAAGAAATACCATACATGCAGTCCTGAAGTAGGACATATTTGTGGGGAAATTTTTTTTAAGGAAAAAAGTAAATTTAATTACTATTTTCAGTGCACATTTAAATTAATTTTATTGAGCAGAGAAAATGAAAAATGTGATGAAAAGTTGACTTTTTAAAGTGAAAAGGAGGTGGCTGAGAAACAAGAGCAGAATCTGTCTGCACTAGGGAAATGGGAGCAAGATCAATACAATGAGACCGCTATTAACAACTGGAAGAGATATGAGACATTCTTAAAATTTGAAAGAAGAATGCAGTGGAGTTAAAACAAGTAAAAAAGAGAAATATGGAGGAAAAATATTAATAACTGAAATCCAAGAGGAAGATGTGAGAACAAAAAAAGAGAATGAACTAAGGCAAAATAGCCCCCCCTTCTTCCTGAGGTAAACACAAGGCATGGATTTGCAAGTAGAAAACAAGTGTCTCCAGAATCTCTGAGAAACTTCTCTCTCATGGGTATGTGTATATGTACACACAAAATACTTTCACTTGTGCACAAAAATCCTGCGAAGTCATGTGCTGTTAAACTGAACATTTATTTCTGTTAATCTTAAAAGAAAAAATTAGGATGAATAGTTGAATCAAGTGATAAAATTTTATCAGTTAAACAAGTTTGACATAAGTAGTAACCACGCAAAGGGAACTTCAGTTGAGTTTGTTTATGTAATGCAGTTTCCCACACTTATCAAATTAGAAAGAGGAGGGTTGACAGTGTGTGCTTATTGGTGTGGGAGGGATACAAGAAAAGCAGTAGAGAGTGGGTGATCTGTTTTTTAGGTTCAATTCAAATCTGTGTTTCATGATTTTGTTTTTCTTTGTGGAGTTTACACAAGAGCAAGTTCCCTTCTGTCATCAAAAGGATTTAAAAATTCGAATTAAAAAACCCCCAGAAAACCAGAAACATTAAAGTTGTTTTTGTCATCTCAGTTTCTGGTCATGATCCATTCTGAAGCTGCCACAGAAGAAGTAAAGGAATTTTCAATCCACGCAACAACCTTTTTAAGGCCTGTAGTCATCTTGCACTCAAGCTGCACTTACATAAAACACTCCTAAGGTAAATTAAAGGCTAAACAGGAGAGGGCCTAGAAATTTGTGGAAAGAGTGTATGCCTACAACAAACTGAAGATTTCAGAAATGCTGCTCCTCCACCTCCCACATTTGTATGTGTGTCATGAAAATGAAAAATTAAGTCATTTTTTCATATGATTTGGTCTCACTGGAAATTGTTAGAGTGACTTCCTTGGTGAAGGTGTCTTTTTGTGAAATAATGGTCACATATAACACTCTATACATGTATTCATTTATTGTGTTTGGGAATGGAAAAGTTACTATACACCAAAACACAGTAATCTGAAAATGGTATAATTCTTCAATAGCTATTGTGAGAAAACATTGTAAATTACATATTTTTTCAAAAAAATCTGATCTCTTATTTACTTATATAATACTAAATGTAACCACTTAAGATGAAATCAATTCTATCATGCTAATTTGCTGTTTAGATTTTAATTTTTTTTTTTAAGATTTTTGTTTGTTAATTTGTTTGTTATTTTTTGTTTGAAGAAGCAGGATCTTGCTCTGTCACTAAGGCCAGAGTGCAGCAGTATTATCATGGCTCACTATAACTTCAAACCTCTGGGCTCAAGCGATTCTCCCATCCCAGCCTCCCAAGTAGCTGGGAGTACAGGCATGAACCACCATGCCTGGCTAATTTTTAATTTTTTGTAGAGATGGAGTCTTACTTTGTTGCCGAGGCTGGTCGTTAATTCCTGGGTTTGAGCCATCCTCCCGCCACAGCCTCCCAAATTTCTGGGATTACAGGCATGAGCCACCACACCTGGCAAATTTTAAATGTTTACATTTTAGTTCTGAAACTTCCTTTAGACACAAACAACAAACTTTTGACTATCACCTCTCTTCCTGTCATCTTCAAATGGAATGGTGACACTTCAAGTCTTTGTAGTTCCTAAGATGACTTCCTAAGGCACTGCACTGCTTTGTGCAGACCCTAAGCAAAATACACACTATATGATGGAATCCTCAGCCAGTTTTCAACTCAAATGCAAGACATTGCCCTCCTACTATAACTTTGGTGCTATAAATGATGATTTTTTAAAAAGTTAAACACCCCAGAGGAAGTTGCTATTTTCCCACCTTTATATATCATAACATACAAGTGTCAAGAGTATTTGCTTTGGGGCCCACTTTTTCGTTTCAATATTTAGAAAGAGTCATGAAGAGAGGATTAAGGGAGAATCAGCACTGATGTCTAATTAAAACCAGAAATCATGTAGTTTGGACAGAAAGCAGGAAATGGATACAGGTGGATGTCAGAATATTTTGGTAAATTAGAGCAATCAGCAGTTTTTAGAAGTAGGTTTCACATACCAAGAAAGATACGGGCAGCACAAATGACTAGAGATTGCCAGCTGTGATAAGTCTAATTAGCATTGACACACTCTTGTTGAAACATCTGTGACATGTATATTAAAAAATATAACTGTGAAATACAGAGTTCTATGGATATTTAAATGATTGGGTTTCAAGCAGACAGGTAGCAATTTAAAGGAAATTTCTGTTATAATAAATGATAATACAACAGAAGTCTATTTAGGACCATGGACTATTCCATTTTAAAAAAGATTGATTGATGGATAACAAAGAAAATTAAATGGAAAATAATAGAAAATGTCACTAACTCAATAGGGCATGAGTTTTTGATGTTATAATAATACCTCATTCACATATTTTATTTAAATTAGGGCCAACTGTTTGATTAACTATTCACCATTTATCATCTACTTTAAGGGTTGTGAACCTATGAACAGTCTCTATTACATTGAAGATGCCATTTTTTGTTTCTGAAATGGAACACTTTCAGCACATTCAAAACAGTAAAATAGAAACAGTAATGTGTTGATTAATGGGACTCATTTTCCTATCCCAAATAAACACTTCCGTAGTTACTGTTTCCTTTAGAAAACAAAAACAATTTCCCATAGCAAAAAATAGACATTGTGGTAGCTAAAATTCTCTTAATATAGAATAATGGTAATGCTTGTGTTTGCACAGGTAATGCACATGATTTTGGAACAATATTTTTCAATTAAAAATATAATCAATTCTGAATTCTAGATGGGCAAGCTTGGAAGAGAGCAGACAAGTAGTACAGACTTTTGGTTTTTACTCTTGGACCAAATATTAATAAAGGAATGCTCAGTTTGAGGGGTGGGTCCTTCTCACTCAAAGATTAGGAACAAGTTGTGCTCCATCCCTGAAATCAGAGGGGGCTCATGGGGGAATGTCTAGGTAAGGTGGTCCCTGAGAAACCCTCACAGTGGGTATTGACAATAGCTAGAACAAATCGGAAGGTCACCCAGTGTTGGGTCTGGGACAGAGACAGGAGCAAGTATGAGGAATAGGGGCCCATAGAAAACAATTTAGTGGCTGCATTGGAGTGAAAGGATGGTCCACGTGAAAGTGGCAAAAAATACTTCCACGAAGTATAAGCCATCTTCCTTTTTTAGAATGCCTTCTAGAACCCAGCCACCAATGCTGGAGAGGACTTAATAGATCATTGCCCTAAAGAAGAATGGAAGGAAGTTCTAGAGTGGCATCTTTGACTTCACATCCCTCGACATAGTCATTGTGGAGACTAACAAAGATGATTCTACATTATCTTTCATCATTTTCTGTCGGTGTTTTCTCAACAAATTTCTGATTATTGGCTTCCAAAATAGATTTTCTAGAGAATATATTTCAGTCATTAATAGTAATTTCTTATAATTATACATAGCTTTGTATATAATATGTTGCCATTATAGTTGAAGTCTCAGCCTCTGCTTGTGGGCACTGATCTACAAGAGACAATACATCTGGATGTAGGGGAATAAAGAGTTTATTCAAGGCCGAGATCAGGCCTTGACTTAGTTCAATGTTACCAAGCCAGCTCAAATCTGAGAAGGCCTGTCAAGCGATAAACCAATTTAGCTGAACATTCTTAAATTCTTTATTTCACAATCCCTAAACCAAAATAAACAATCTTATATAGATTTTCGTAGCAGTCAAGATAGTTTCTATTTGAAATACAGTTCTCAGAAAGATTTTATCATGTGTAAGACCATATATTATCTCATTAACAATCTTAAGGTCTTTATTGCAGGACACTAAGCCACTCATCTGAAGAAATTAGTTAATCAAAAGATTATTTATTTACCAAGCGACAGCATCCTGACACACAGGATAATTGGATGTGCTTTTCCTTTATTTAATTCTGCTTTCACTTATTAAGTACCTGCTCTGGGCAGAACCCCGGGTTAGTCAGTCTGTGGTAATGAAACATAATTTGCCACTAAATGAAGGCACAAAAAAACAAGAAGTGGACAGACCTAGAAGCTACAGACTTCATCAGAAATTAAAAGTCATATTTTGGTATAACAACAACAGAAAAACTACCTCCCTATCCATTACACACTGTGCTTATTACTGTGGAAACATTTTATTAATGTTTGCAAGAGGCAAGGGTCATATGTAAAATATCTAAAAACTTGTAGGGCCAGCAAACAATCAGGCAGAAGGTTAAAATCTGGATACCTCCGAACTCCCTGGCAGGTGTTCAAGTTTAGTTGCTGGGATAATATGCGTGAACGGAGTCCTGGACTACCGGAGTATCAGGGCCCCTCAGGCAGATAACAGCTGATACAGCTGAATATTAACCTGGAGAATATCTGATGCATTGCTATCCTTATTTTTCAGGTGAAGAAACTTGGGGGCTTAAAGAGGCTAAGTTATTTCTCTTTGGTCACAGAACTAAGGTGTTGAAGCTGAAATTTGAATAAAATACTTTCTGATTCCAAAGTTTATGCTCTTAATCTCTCTTCCATATGTGATCTAATAAGTAAGCAAACACTCGTAGGATTGCTTGGGGGAAGAAATCGTCATGTCTGACTGAAGATATTTGAGGACACTGCAGAGAGTCTGGGCCTTAAAGGGGTAATCAGATTTCAGCCCACATTTAATTCCTCAGTGTAATTGATAGAAGATATGTAGGCACACTCATTTCCCAGAGATATAATCATTCAAAGCTTTGGGTGAGTCATGTACTCTTATATTTATGCCTCTCCCATGATTAAAAGAAATTCTCTTTAGTACTTAATCCTGAATTAGATATTCCCATGCTTGTTTTCTCAATTTTCAAGGGGCAGTTACTTTGTTATTTTGATTTAAACTTCTTTCGTTTATTAGCCTCAATCCTTATAATATTTAGAAGTAGCTCCTAACATGCTGAAATTTCTGAAAAAGTGTCATGTAAGAATAGATCTCTTTTATTAAATGAGAGAAGATTCTTGATACCCAACTCAGGGATGAATGAGCAGGGAGGCGTTGGCCTGATTGATGAACCGGGTTCACCTCTGGCTCCCTTCTGTCTGTGAGACATGACCCTTCCCGAATCCTGGCTCTTCCCTTCCCAGCCTGTGCCTCTGTTACTCACCCTTCCTGAGCGCTTTTCATTCGTGCCCCAGCCTACTTGGGGGTCTCACGGCCATCATGCTCTTGTAATAATGTTCCTCCTGTTATTAAAAGACATTTTATGTATATGTATATATAATGTATGTTTTATGTATATTAATTAAATATGTCTAAAAACATCTTTTAATAACAGAAAGCCTGTAGTGCTTTTAGAGCTATGATACAAAGGCATGCAAGGGCAGTAAACAAATCAGTATCTGACCCAAAAGATGACACCATGTGTTACTGGAGAGTGCGTCTGTGGTTGAATTAAATGGAAAAGTGATGTCCTCTCTCTGTTCAGGAGACCTGAAAACTGGAGTAGAGAAGCTTGTAAGATGACTCATTTCCAGTGGGATTTCTTTATGTGAAGATACATGAGTCTTTCTTGATCAGTCACTGTCTGCTGCTGACACGTGGGTTGGGGCCAGGTTGTTCTTTGGGCCACATTGTTCTTTGTTCTTCTCTAGATATTGACAATTATGTAAACCTAGGGCGAGGCTAGCAGTGACCATTCCAACACCATCACTGGGCTTCCTGGCTATTTCTGCAGACCAGCTCTACTCATAAGTGAATTTCATTGATTGCTGTTACCCCTGGTCTTTCCATCCAACCTTACGGCATATACCACCGATATCCTGGTGTTCTTAGCAACAAAGCTGATAGAAAGACTGTATTCTGTGTGTACTGAGATGGGCTTGAATGTGTGTGTGGCAATACTTAGTGAATGGAAGAAAGATTTAGTAATAAATGTATTTAGCAAGAAATAGTAAAGAAATAAATAGCTTACAAAAATCCAAAATGTGCTTGGTAAATATGTTGCTGTTAAAACTGGTAAATATGTTGATGCAAAAACTAAATCTTACTTATCTTTGTATCCCAGGTTCAGTCACTGTCCCTAGTATATAGATATCACTCAATAATTGTATACTAAATTAAACTGATAGTATTTGTGTAAATGTGCAGATACAAGAGAATTATGCCAGCAGAGCAAGAAAAACTAGAGTCTAGAGAGAGATAAAATGAATTTGGCAGTGAGAAGGTATTAATTAAATATGGATGGGCAAGAAAGAATAAGCAAGCTGCAGATAAGAAAATTATGGAGCAGTGAATGAAACAAATTAGAATTAGAATTCCTATGTATCTAGACATGCATGACTTTACTTATACCCTCCCATCATTGCACTCAGTGTCTTGGGCAGGAGTGGAGAAAGAATGTAGCTGTAGAAGCACGAATCAGAATAAAAACATAGGGGCATGGTATAATTTTTTTGCACATGGCTGACCCAAAATATGTACAAATATGGCTTCTGGAGATTTCCAAGTGGATGCTGCATTATTCCTTAAAATCAAAAATTTAAAACCCTACATTATGTACTGCGCCTCTTCTAACAGACTTTCTCAATCATCAGAATTACCTCTCTTCTAGACACCATGAGCTAAGCATATTATCAGGAAAACTGCATTTGATCTTCATAGTAGGCACAGAATTGGAAATGGCTATGCCATTTCACAGGTGGGGCAAGTGAAGTTTATAGATGTTTAAGACGTGCAGTTTCATCCTTGGTTCCACTGGCTCCTAAGCCAATGATTTTACCTGCTGTGTTAACAATTGTATTCCTGATGTGGCCCAAAGCAATTTGCTTATATCTGTATCTTAGTATATACATTTGGGTTTGCTTGAGTTGTCAATTATTTACACAGTTCTGTGTCCTTTTCTTACAAGATTCCCGAGGGCTTAAAAAATAGCAGGGTTGGGGGTGGTTATATCCTAATTTTCTTTGAAAATCCTTAGTTCTGGGGACTAGAGCAGGGTGATTTGCACATATTAGGCACTCATAATGATTAGTCAATAAACAAGGCAACCATATTTTTATAAGGATTATAGTAAACTTCCTTACTTGAAAGCAGCTAAATAGCTAAATTTGTCTAAATTTGTCAAAGTCAATTAAACTATGCCCAATAAAATAGAATAAAATTGAGAAATAAAATTCAGATTACCTAGTGATTAGTACTTGATCCCATTAGATTTTTAAAAGCAAAGACCAGAGAGCTTGCAGCTTGCTTAACGACACACCATCAATTGGCAACAAACTCTATTGAACAAAATGAATGTGAACTGTCATCTGCTGGAAAAATAAAGCTCTGGGGCACACAGAGTCCCTTTAGCAGGAGCAGCCCTATTTTATCTGCTTTAAATATTATGCTGCCAAGTTTATTGAAAAAAAATGTTTCACAGCTAGATATATTTTAAAAGCCCTGTTTTAGGAATTAGGCTCACAGTTTCTGAGGAGAGTCTTACCTTAACCAGAGACTTTAGATTATCACATGAGCAGACATACATTCACTTTTTTCTCTGTCCAAAAGCTAAAAGAAGGTTTTCTCAATCTCCAGCCCCACAATATGATTACAGTCATCAATGTCTTATACCTGTAATTATAATATGTGGCATGAAGTGTGTGTGTGTGTGTGTGTGTATTTAAGGAGAATCAAAGACTATTAAGTTGGCTCTATATAGTCTAATTCATCTTACCAAACACCTTAGCTGTAGTGCCCTGACTCAAATCTATTTTTGAGTGTCCTATAACCTCAGAGTTATCCTTACAGTTGAAACAATTGGGAGAAGCATGGGCCACACTTGGAAGCTGGAAGTGGTAGCCAATAAGAACAAATTTGGGAAAAATGAAAATGACTATTTTTACACTTTTAATGATTCACTGAATGTTCAATAGACTTAAAGTGGCGTTGGGTCCAGTTGCAGTGACAATATCTCACTACTGACTTATCATTTACATGACCTTTTAACATCTCAGATCTGTCAGCTCTCCCCTACGTCCTAGCCACTCTTGGGTAGCATGTAACATGCATGTTAGATCACTGATGGGTTGCTTTCTAGTGTCAGATCTTCTATAAAATGTCTGCAGGGGCCGGGCTTGGTGGCTCACACCTGTAATCCCAGCACTTTGGGAGACTGAGGAGGGCAGATCACCTGAGGTCAGGAGTTTGAGACCAGCCTGGACAACATGGTGAAACCCCGTTTCTATTAAAAATAAAAAAAATTAGCCAAGCATGGTGGTGTATGCCTATAGTGCCAGCTACTTGGGAGGCTGAGGCAGGAGAATTGCTTGAACCTAGGAGGCGGAGGTTGCAGTGAGACGAGATAGTGTCACTGTACTCCAGCCTGGGCAACAGAGCGAAACTCCGTCTCAAAAACAAAAAAAAATTAAAAATAAAAGTGAAAATAAAAATAAATAAAAAGCCTCCAGGGCTTAGCTGGAGAGGCTCCATGGTGTTGGGCATAGTCTATTTTATACATTGTTCATGGGAGCCTGGCATTTCCAGTTCACACAGGCACTTTCCGCCCTAATAAGTTTGGATATATAAGGTTGTAGCTTCTGACGTAAACTATGAAAACTACTTTGGTTTCTAAAAACAGGACATCTTAGTCCCACAAATATCCATAAATCAAGTCCCACGTTGGTATCTTAGCAATTATGTTAATTGAATATTGACCTTTAAAGCAAATCCTTTTAGTGATTCTACCCTTCTCATTTATAAGAGAGTTCTTCCTGATGTAGTTTTATCTTCACTTGAGAGAAATGTTACCTTAACAAATTATTATTTTTACTAGCATTGCTTTCTACATTTACAAAGATAATTTCCTTCTTTAAGCTAATTTTATTTTAAAAATAATGGATTTTTCCCCTTCATTAGATCTTTCTTTAAGTTTATTTATTTCTAGTATGCTGTCTTTGGAGAGTTTTGTTCCAAATTAACACGGGGAGGGCAGTGCTTTGCTTGCAACATAGGTTGTCTATTTATTTCCTTATTTAATTACTCTCTTCTTCAGGGCAGGATTATATTTAAACAATGATGGGCAAGTAGCATCATAAAGAAAGGTCCTTTTGAGGTATAAGGACTGCTAATTAATGATTCTTCTGTATAAAATGAATAAAGGAACTAACTTTTCTTTTTTTTTTTTTTTTTTTTTTTTTTGAGTCAGAGTCTCACACTGTCGCCCAGGCTGGAGTGCAGTGGCTCGATCTCGGTTCACTTCAAGCTCTGCCTCCCGGGTTCACGCCATTCTCCTGCCTCAGCCTTCCGAGTAGCTGGGACTACAGGCGCCCACCACCACCACTCCCGGCTAATTATATATATATATATTTTTAGTACAGACGGGGGTTTCACCGTGTTAGCCAGGATGGTCTCGATCTCCTGACCTTGTGATCCACCCGCCTCGGCCTCTCAAAAGTGCTGGGATTACAGGCGTGAGCCACCGCGCCCGGCCCTAACTTTTCTTTTGAGAATAAATAAAATATAAGAAATTTAAGATTGGGAACTGGCCCTGCAGATATTATTCTTGTCTGAAATGTTGTAACTTTGAATATTTCTGCCATTCAACAAAATGTATGCTATTACATGATATGTCTAAAGATTTCAGCTATTACCAAGCTTGCCATTTAAACCCAAATGTGCTTGAAAAATGCTGCAGAAGCTATTACAAGGCCTGCTCTATGAGTATAATTCTTCCACTAATAAGCTTCACCTTGATAAAGCAAAGGTCACCTCTCTGTGTTTCACTATTTTGTATGTGATTTCTGTTGATGGCTAGAGATAATCTTTAATTTCCATTTCTAGTTTAGAAACATCTGATGTTGGCTAACATACATGCACACATTTTAGAAAAATATTTCCATTTTTTAATACTTCCTTGAATAAATTTCTTTCCTTAGTTGTTTCATTTCAGATCTCTCTAATCTCATTGCCTCTGTCTTATCCCCAAGGACCTGCTGTCATCACCTGTCATGTTGACTTTCTCTGTAGGCCCTTGCAATTATCACCTTATGATTTTCCTTTTGTCCTAACATTTATCTATTTTTGAGTCAATTTATTTCCTACCCCGTTCCAAATCTAGTTTTTGTTTTCATTTTTGGTTTATTTTGTTTTTCCTTATACAAGTGAACTCCAAAGTTTTTGGTTCTAATAAAAATTATTTCTGTGAGATACTTGGTACATTTTTTTTCCTTTTACATTTTAAAAACTAACAGCAACAGGAGGAAGAAAGTCCATTTCAGAAAGCATGGGGGATTATAAAGCAAAGAATAAGACTAACTCTCAAGAACTTTAAGCCTGAATTTGCCATAGCATTGGGTATGAGCTGAGGGTGGTTGGTGAACTTTGACTTCTGATATTAACCCTGCAGTTTCTGTATAATTTCTAAAGTTTATTTCTGATGAGAAATAAACAACTTTAATTATTTGAAATATTTTACTTTTAAATCATCATCAAGATATTGACACTAAGTGATGCAAGAGACAGCAGTGATGAGAATGAGAATCCAACACCCCTTCTACTATGAGCCTGCCAATCATTAAAGTAGATAATGACACTTATTAACCTTAGTTTTAGCAAGCTGCTCCCTGAATGTAGGTTTGGGGATTAGGTAAGAGAGAAAAGATGAAAGAGATTATTTTTTGTTTTTATCCTCTGAGCTCACCTGGCTCAGAGGTGATAAATTGTTATTATAGAAGGTTGTATTAATTCACTGGGTTTGTCACGTATTTCTGGAGGTGATTTCTCGTAAATTTGACATGGTAAGGCAAAATGCAAGCAGTAAAATCAAGTCCTATTGGAAAGTTTGTAGCTTTAAAGAAAGCTACTAATTTCAAGGAACTTTCCTATAAAAGCACAAAATATTATATCAAGAGTATCCAAAAAGCGACATCAGCAAAATGGGAGAATAAGTAGCTCCAATCTCCCATCTCCTGGCAGAAACATTAAAAAGTAAGCAGAAATTATCATAACCCACCCTTTTAGAGCTCTGAAAAAATCATCAAAGGTTTAGAGCAACCAAATGAATGGTGAATCTAGAAAAAAGGAACTTTAAAATAGAAAATCTTTGTGGTATTTTTACTTGAATGTGAATCTATTTCAGTGAACATCAGTTATTTGTAAACTGGAGAAGAAAATTCAAGATTCTGTTCAGCAATCAGCATTTTTACTTGCCCCAACCTCTTCCCTGTTTTGGTAGCAGTCAGGATGCTGTTTTGAAAACTGTTCCCAGTGCGAAACTGTGAAATGTTGGTCCCTGGCATCAGAGGAAAGTGAGAAAACGTTACTTGCAGGATACTGTGTACTGTTCTAATCTAGCTGGTGAATGTCTGAGACAAAGTGTTCTCTTTTGCTTAACTCAGAAGTTATATGAGCAGGAAACACTGTGGCTGTTTTTCTAAAACATTGTAAGGTAGAAAGAAACGTAACCTGTAAATGGCTGAGGAAAAGATTGCATTTGAGACATTGCCTAGATCAACTAGTCAGAGAGGAAAAGCCTGGGGAGACTTTCTTCCCCAAGTTAGGGTAATCCAAAGCACTCGTATATAAGCTGAAATGTAGAAAGCCATGGACATGCCTAGGAAAATACACTCCGAAAAGATGTGAGATGACCTTATGCCTTTACTTTGGGCTTAACTCTAAGATCATGCAAATCTAGGTAAGTATTCAAGAAAATATTTAGTACAGAACTAATCTGCAAAGACTGTGAGAGGCGATTTTTTGTTTATGTAGCTTGTGATGTTTTAGAAAATATCTGTCAAAATACTATCTGAACACAAGGTAATGAACTAAATCTTCAATGACTACACATGACAAGAAACACAGTCTCTGCAAAAATAGCTGGAGAAAGCTACTACATAAATGCCCTATCATAGCCTTCAACAATCAAGGAAAGAAGAGGAGCTTCAGGATGGCTGAGTAGGGGTAACTGGTACACCTCACCTCCTCCACAAAGAAGTACATCTAAAAGAGAACACAACAATTCAATACAGAAACTACAGGAAATACCTAAGGCAAGGAAGGAGAGGGAAGCCAGGCAACCTGCTCAGCCAGGATCTGCTGGAAGCCTGAAGAGGGTCCCTAAAGCAGAAAAAGGATAGATGGGCCACATTTCCACTGCAAACTTCAGTAATCCCAGGCCTGGGAGAGTTTCTCAACCCCCATAGGCCCTGAGACTAACAGAAAGAGCTACCTGGAGATGATGTGACAGCATTGCTCCAGAAAGGGTGCTCACATCAGATCCTACACACCCTCTGAGTCCTAAGCAACTACAGCAAGGGACCATTTTGAGAGTCCAGCTCCCAACAGACTACATCTTGACCTGGGACCCAACAGCTTCTGCTGGTTCCCTCCTCCACTCCTTTATTGACATCCACTGCCCACAGCTGCTGCTGCTGTTAGCTGCTGCTGCCAGATGCTTTGAGCCCACCATCCCTAGCAGAGGGGCTGATGCACATTTGTATGCATCTTAATGATAGGTTTCCTCACCAGTCACCATTGATGGCTACTGCCACCTGGGGCCAAAGTGCAAGTCACTGGCAGTGACTCCAATGCCCTCCTGCAGCGGGGCTATCACTTATTTACAAGCACCTTGAGATCAGGCTTCTCTTCCTGCAACCACTATCTGAAGCCAAAGCAAGTGCTCCTCAGCTGCCCTCCTACAGTCGCTGCCAATGAAAAGAACCCCACACTCCCCAACAGCAGGGCACAGCACAGCAATTGCTGCCTCCACCTGAGCACTTTCCTGGGAGCACAGGAGTCACTCACTCCCTGTGAACCACAGCTAGCACACACATGTGTCATAACAGGGCCTGAGGACAAACCCACCTGGCCACGTTTACACCACAGAGTACCCGAGCATACTGTCTGGAGCCTGGGTATTGCCCTGCTCCCTCCACCACCATCGATGCCTGAAGATTTCTACCATTGGCCTGAGGATGGGCCCACCCGACCTGCTACTACCACCAAAGCTGGTACCCAAGACCTGAGAAACTGCCTATACCCCAGCTCAATCCTGGTACTACCAGCAAGGATTGCTAGGGGCCCAAGGATTGGCTTGCCTGGACCTGATAACACCAATGCTGCATACATCAGCACAGTGGGGCCAAAGGACAGGCATGCCCACTCTACTGCTGCCACTGCTAGGGCCTAAGGACTGGCCCATCTGGTATTCTCAGTCTCAGAAAAACTTTACCACCGCCTCCAGTAACAGCCACACCCTTAGACATTGAGAAAATCATAGACATTGCTGACATTGCTTACAGCTGAAAAAATTATATGAAGAATTTATTACTGCACACAATCAGAATCAAAGCCAAAGTGCCATACACAAACATCACCCTAGATGTATCTTCAGAAAAAAGTCCTCCTCTATGAAAGAAAATCCAAAAAATTAGAAGAAGCAACAATTACACCAGATGCACAGCTAGCAAGATAAGGACACAAAAAAATGTGAAAAAGCAAGGGAAAATGACAACTCCAAAGAAACACAATCATTCAACAGCAGATCACAATGAAAAATAAATTTATAAAATGCCAGAAAAACAATGCAATATAATGATATTAAAATAGCTCGGTGAGATATAAGAAAACAAAGATAAACAAGATAAAGAAATCAGAAAAACATTTCAGGATATGAATGAGAAATTTACCAAAGAGATAGAGATATTGAAAAAAGAACTTAACTGATATTCTAAAACTAAAGAATTAATTGAATGAAATATAAAATACTTTTAAGAGCTTCAGCAATAGACTAAATCAAGTAGAAGATTTTTAGGACTTGAAGACAAGTCAGACAAAATGAAAAATAGACAAAAATGAAAAAAATGAATAAACAAAACTTATATGACCTATGAGACATCATAACATGACAAAATGTTTGATGTTTTTGTGTTCCAGAAGGTGAAAAGAAAACCAAAGGAATCAAAAACCTATTTAATTAAATTTCATTATATAATCTTAGTGGGGACAAACTCCCTTGACCAGAGCTTAGGAGGTGAATGGGAAGTGTGCTGCAGACAGGAGCACAGGAGGGGAGTGCCCAGCCTTGCAGGCAGATGGGGAGGGGCATGACCTGAAAGCCCAGTCTGCTATTTCTGTAAGGAAAGCTTATACCTTGGGAAAGGTCTGAGTTCTGTCTGCAGTCTGCCTGGATATTAGCCTAGTGCTGTTACCAGAGGACTACAGGAGTGAGATCTGCCTTTTCAACTATGTGGGAGCTGGGTGAGACTTACTGCTCTCCACTTCCTTTGCAAACTCTTCTGTGAACAGAGATGGTTATACTTCCCTATGTAACATTACTCCCTTGGTCTAAGAACTGTCCCTCAACTGGCACAGAGGCTGCTGTTTGCCGTGTATATGGAGAGTCAGAGCACACACTAAATTAACCCAACTCTCACCTGGCTATGCCACTCCACCCACTGGTAGCTTAACACAAAATACATACACTTTTGGAAGCTTTATGGCTATATCACCGCACATTGCCTGAGAAATCGGAATACCTGCTCTGGGCAACATAAAGTAAGCTGAAATCCTACCACTACTACTGCAACTGGTGCTCTTTTGCAAGCCCCACCTTCTGGCTGGAGGCCAATTGACACCATCCATTACAGCGTATATAGGTGGAATAATACTACACCAGGAAAGGAGAAAACTGGTATTGGCCTCAGCCGTCACCATTGTCTGCAACACCCTGGCTAACCAGAGGTCCTGGATCTGTGCTTGTGACAAATTCACTACTATGATAACCAACATTTGAGAAAACCAGGACACTAAATCTATCTACAATCAAATAATCTCAGACTCGAAGTCACTCCCCTGCCACCTCTATTAGAGCTGGGGCTGCTACCTATTCCTGGGAGACTTCAACATGGGTCACATAACTGGATCCCTTGCAGATATTTCCCAGCATCAGCCTGAAGTGTGGCAGCCCTACTGGGTGAACAGACTCAGAAGAGCAATAGCAATCACTGAAGCCTGGCTTTCAGAAACTCCTACTCCTAGGGGAAGGAAGAGAGCACCACGTCAAGGGAACATCCTGTGGGACAAAAAAATCTGGATGGCAGGCCTTGAGTCCCACATCTGTTTGCTGATGGGAATTTTCTTTCAGGAGAGACACAATTGCAGTCCTGGGCTTAGCAAAGAAAGTATGCACCTCTAAGCCAACAGTGAGACAGCCTTTGTTCTAATGAAAGGTCTTGGAGAAGGGGTTCTCTTTCCTCCCTTGCTCACCACTGCAGACACAGTTAGGGCTTCTCCCACAAGGACTCAGCATGGATACACCTATAGACACCCTTCCAGGAAGACTTCAGGGTGATAGCATCCCCACAGAAAGGGCACTCCACAGGTTCCAGCTTGTACTAGAGGCAGAGTCACAATTCCTCTCCACTTGGCATATCAACATTCTTGCAGACAAAAAGTGGTACCTGTCTGATTGGAATAGCTGGAACACTGGGACAGGAGTGAGGTTGGGAGGGGGATAGCTTTCCTGTTGGGCTGGCAAGGAAGCTGAGAGAGTTCCCACCCTTCACCCTGACAAGACCACAGTGCATCTAATTGAGAGTTCCCCCAGCCACATTAATCAAGCTTGGAACCTCTGCCCACACTGAGTATTGCATCTACGCACCTGTTTTAGCTACAACCAGTTCCTACCAAGGGATACCTCCCCTACTGACCTGAAGCCTGAAGCATAAACTCAACAAACAAAATACTGGGGGAAAATTAAATAAATTAAAAAGTATACACCACAGCAGAATAAGATAAGCTTCAAGAGACCCCTGCCATTCCAACCCCATAGGAGACAGTGAACTTGCTCACACACAGAGTGTATAGCAACCGTAACCAGTGAGAAAGCTACTACAACCAGTGAGAAAACCATCACACTTAGACGCTATATAACCAAGGAACTTAGGCAGAATCTTCACCTTTAAAAGTACTAAGAATCAAATTAGGCTATAATAAACTATGTAAAAGCCACATCCTTAAAAGAGGAAAAAATTAACAAACAGGCGAATCAAAAATAAATTTAAGAACAATGAGAAGAAATAGTCTACCCAAATGAGAAGGGACCAGAAAAGTAATTCTGATAATATGGCAAAACAGGGGCCAGGAGCAGTGGCTCAAGCCTGTAATCCCTACACTATGGGAGGCCGAGGTGTGTGGATCACCCGAGGTCAGGAGTTTGAGAGCAGCCTGTCCAACATGGTGAAACCCTGTCTCTACTAAAAATACAACAATTAGCCAGGCATGGTGGCAGATGCCTGTAATCTCAACTACTTGGGAGGCTGAGCTCAGAAGAATCACTTAAACCTGAGAGGCAGAGGTTATAGTGAGCTGAGATCATGCCACTGCACTCTAGCCTGGGCGACAGAGCAAGATTCTATCTAAAAAAAAAAAAAAAAAAAAGGCAAAACAGGACTCTATAACACATCAGAAAGATTATGCTAGCTTCCCAGCAATAGATCCAAATGAAGATGAAATCTTTGAAATACCAGACAAAAAATTTAGAAGTTTGATTATTAAGCTACTCAAAGAGATACCAGTGAAAACCAATATAAAGAAATAAAAACAAACAAGCAAAAAACTGCAGAGTATGAATGAAACATTTTCCAGAGAGACAGATACCTAAAGAAAAGCCAATCAGAACTTCTGGAAATGAAAGACACACTTAAGGAAATACAAAATGCAGCAGAAGTTTTCAATAATAGGCTAGAATAAGTAGAAGAAAGAATTTCAGAGCTTGAAGACAAAACTTTTAAATTAACTCAACCAAATAAAAATAAAGATAAAAGAATCAAAAGAAATGGGAAAAAATGTCTCCAAGAAATAAGGGATTATGAAAATGGCCAAACCTAAGAATAATTGGTGGTCCTAAGGGAGAAGAGAGGTTTAAAGGTTTGGAAAATGTATTTGAGGGACTCATTGAGGAAGCATTCCCTAGCCTTGTTAAAGACTTAGGTATCCAATACAAGAAGCTCAAAGAACTCCTGTGAAATTCATTGCAAAAAGATCATCACCAAGGCTTATCAGACTACCTAAATAGTTATCAGACTACCTAAAATGTGCATGAAGGAAATAATTCTAAGAGTTGTGGGACAGAAGCATCAGGTAACCTATAAAGGATAAGTTATTAGACTAACAACAGAATTCTCAGCAGAAACCTTACATGGTAGAAGGGATTAGGGTTCCTTCTTCAGTCTCCTTAAACAGAACAATTGTCAGCCAAGAATCTCACATCCAGCAAAATAAGCTTCATAACGGAAAGAGAAATAAAATATTTTTTCAGACCACCAAACCAGCACTACAAGAAATGCTAAAAGCAGTTCTAAATCTTGAAACAAAAGTTTGATATGCACCAAAGAGAACCTCCTGAAAGAATAAAATTCATAGATCCTAGAAAACAATAACACAACAACAAAAAAAGTATCTAGATAACAACTAATAGGATGAATGGAACAGGACCTCACATCGCAATATAAACATTGAATGTAAATGGCCTCAGTGTTCCACTTAAAAGATATAGAATGGCAGAATGGATAAAAAGTCACCAACTAAATGTCTACTGTCTTCAGGAGACTCACTTGAACAGAAGAATTCACATAAACTCAAAGTAAATGGGTGGAAAAAGATATTTCACACAAATAGAAACCAAAAGTGAACAGGAGTAGCTGTTTTGTCTTATGTCAGACAAACAGACTTTAAAGCAACAACAGTAAAAAAAAAGACAAAGAAGGTCATTATATAATAATAAAAGGATAATAATGATAATATAATAAAAGGATGCATCTAACAAGAAGCTATTAGAATCCTAAATTTATATGAACCTAAGATCAAAGCTCCCAGATTTATAAATCAATTACTACTGGACCTAAGAAATGAAATGGATAGCAACACAATAATAGTGGGGGACTTCAATACTCCCTTGACAATAGAGAGATTGTCAAGACAGAAAGTCAACAAAGAAACAAAGGACTTAAACTATACTCTAGATTAAATGGACTTAACGGGTATTTACAGAATATTCCACCCAACAACTGCAGAAGATACCTTCTTCTTTAACAATGAAATAAAGATGAGAATTTTTAAATTTTTTGAAATGAATGATAATAGTGACACACTTTATTAAAACTCAAGGGGTACTGTGAAAGCAGTGCTAACAGGAAAGTTCATAATGTTAAATGCCTACACCAAAAAGTCTTAAGGAGTACAAATTGACAATATAATGTCACAGCTCAAAGAACGAGAGAAACAAGAACTAACTAAACCCAAATCCAGCAGTAGACAAGAAATAACAAATATCAGAGCAGAACTGAATAAAATTGCAACAGACAAACAAAAAAAAATGAAACAGAAAGTTGTTTTTTTGAAAAGATAAACACAATTAATAGGTCACTAGCAAGATTAACCAAGAAAAGAGGAGAGAAGATTCAAATAAGTTCAATTTGCAATGAAACTGGAGGCATGATACCACAGAAATGCAAATGATTATTCAAGACTACTATGAACACCTTTATGTGCACAAAGTACAAAGTCTAGAGGAAATGGACAAATTCCTGGAAACGTAGAATCCTTGTAGATTAAATCAGGAAGAAATAGGAACCCTGAACATACCAATAGCAAGTGGTGAGATTAAATCACTTATTTAAAAATCACCAAGAACAAAAAGTTTAGGACAAGAGGATTCACAGCTGAATCCTACCAGACATTCAAATAATTAATATGAATCCTACTGACCCTATTCCAAAAGATGGAGACAGAGGGAATCCTCCCTAAATCATTCTATGAAGCCAGTATCAACCTATAACAAAAAACAGGAAAGGCTACAACAACAACAACAACAACAAAAATTAAAACTACAGGCCAATATACCTGATGAACAAAGAAGAAAAAAATCATCAACAAAATACAAGCTAACTGAATTCAACAGCACAGCAGAAAGATAATACATAATTATCAAGTGGCTTTCATTCCAGAGATGCAGAAATGGTTTAACATACACAACAGAATAAATGTGATACATCACATAAACAGAATTAACAACAAAATTCATATAATCATCTCAATAGGTGCAGAAAAAGCATTTGAGAAAATCAAGCATCCCTTTATTATCAAAACCCTCTGCAAACTAGGTATAGAAAGGACTTACCTCAAAATAATAAAAGCCATAGATGACGAACCCACAGCCAACATCACACTTAATAGGAAAATGTTGGAAGCATTCCCCCTGAGAAATGGAACAAGACAAGGGTGCCTACCTTCATCACTTCTATTCAACATACTACTAAAGTCCTAGCTGGAGCAATCAGGCAAGAGGAAGAAATAGGGGATGCAAATTGTAAAAGAGAAAGTCAAACTATTGCTATACACCAATGATATGATTGTGTAGAAAACATTAAAGACAGCCAAGACAGGTGGATCACAAAGTCAGGAGATCGAAACCATCCTGGCTAACACGGTGAAATCCCGTCTCTGCTAAAAAATACAAAAGACTAGCCAGGCGTGGTGGTGGGCACCTGTAGTCCTAGCTACTCGGGAGGCTGAGGCAGGAGAGTGGCGTGAACCTGGGAGGCGGAGCTTGCAGTGAGCCAGGATTGAGTCACTGCACTCCATCCTGGGTGACAGAGCAAGACTCCATCTCAAAAAAAAAAAAAAAAAAAAAAAAAAGAAAGAAAAGAAAACACTAAAGACTCATCCAAAAGGCTCCTAGACCTGATATACAATTTCAGTCAAATCTCAGGTTAAAAAATCAGTGTACACGAATTAGTAGCACTGTTATACACCACCAATGATCAATCTAAGAAGAAAATCAATAATTCAATCCTTTTTACAACAGCTCCAAAAGAAAACAAATAACCTAGGAATATGCTTAGCCAAGGAGGTGAAAGATCTCCCAAGGAAAACTATAAAACACTGCTGACAGAAATCATAGATGACACAAACAAATGGAAACACATTCCATGCTCATGGGTTGTAAGAATCAACATTGTGAAAGTAACCATACTTCACAAAGCAATCTACAGATTCAGTGCAATTGCCATCCAAATACCATCATCATTTTTCACAGAACTAGTAAAACCAATTCTAAAGTTCATATGGAACCAAAAAAGAGCCTGCATAGCCAAAGCAATCATAAGCAAAGGAACAAATCTGGAGGTATCCCATTATCGGACTTCAAATTATACTACAAGGCTTTAGTTACCAAAACAGCATGATATTAGTATAAAAACAGACACATAGACCAATAAAACAGAATAAAGAACCCAGGAATAAAGCCAAATACGGACAGCCAATTGATCTCTAACCAAGCATACAAAAACATAAACTGGGGAAAGGACACCCTACTCAGTAAATAGTGCTGGGAAAACTGGCAAGCCACATGTAGCAGAATGAAACTGGATCCCTATCTCTCACTTTATACAAAAATCAACTTAAGGTGGATCAAAGACTTAAATCTAAGACCTGAAACCATAAAAATTCTAGATGATGATATTGAAAATATTCTTCTGGACATTGGCCTAGGCAAAGAATTCATGACTAAGATCCCCATAAGCAAATGCAACAAAAACATAAATAAATAAATGGGACCTAATTGAACAAAAACTCTTCTGCATAACAAAAGAAATAATCAGGAGAGTTAACAGGCAATCCACAGAGTGGGAGAAAGTGTTTGCAAACTGTTCATCAGACAAAGAACTAGTATCCAGAATAAACAAGGAACTTCAACAAACCAGCAAGAAACAAACAAATAATGCCATCAAAAAGTGAGCAAAGATATGAATGGACATTTCTAAAAAGAAGATATACAAACAGTCAATAAGCATAATGAAAAAAAATGCACAACATCACTAATCATCAGGGAAATGAAAAATAAAACCACAATGAGATACCACCTTACTCCTGCAAGAATGCAATAACTAAAAAGTAACTAAATAGTTGAAACAATAGATGTTGGTGTTAATGTGGGGAATACGAAACACTTTTAGACTGCTGGTGGGAATGTAAATTAGTACAACCTTTATGGAAAACAGCATGGAGAATCCTTAAATAACTAAAAGTAGATCTACCATTCAAACCAGCAATGCTACTACTGGGTATCTACATCCCCCCTAAAAAAGTCATATGAAAAAGATACATGCACACACACGCTTATAGCACCTTAATTCACAATTGTAATGATATAGGACCAATCTAATTGCTCATCAATCAGTGAGTGGATTAAAAAAAAATGTGGTATAGAATACTAAACAGTCATAAAAAATAATGTAATTATGACTTTTGTAGCAACTTGGATGGATCTGGGGGTCATTATTCTAAGTGAAGTAACTCGAGAATAGAAAACCAAATACCATATATTCTCACTTATAAGTGGGAGCTGGTTTATGAGGATGCAAAGACATACAGAGTGATATGATGGACCTTGGGGACTTCAGGGGGATTTTGGGAGGGAGGAGAGGAATAAAAGCCTATATATTGGGTGATGCTTGCCTAAAATTTCAGAATTCACCACTGTGGAATTCTTCCATGTAACAAAAACCACTTAGACCCCCAAAGCTTTTGAAATTAAAAAAAAAAAAAATCCTACAGGTGTTTAAATAATCTAATGTTGCACCTCAAGAAACTAGAAAACCAAGAATAAGCCAAACCTAACATTAATAGAAAGACAGAAATAATAAAGGCCAGAGAAGAAGTAAACAAAAGAGACTAAAACAAAATATGAAAAGTTGATTTTTTTTTACAAAAAGATAAACACAATAGATAAATGGCTAGCTAGACTAATCAGAGGGCAAAAAGAGAAGGCCCAACAAGTAAAATAAAAAATGAAGGTGAAGACGTTCCAACTGACACCATAGAAATACAAAAGGTCATCCAAGACCATAATGAACAAATATACACTAACATACTGGAAAACCTACAGGAAATGTGTAAATTCCTGGAACTATGAAAAGTGCAAAGATTAAATTAGGAAGAAAAGGAAAACCAAACAGTCCAAATATGAACAATGAGATTGAATTAGTAATAAAACATCTTACACCAAAAATAAAGCCCAGGACCAGATGACCTTACAATAAAACTTTACCAAATATGTAAAGAATAATTAATATAAATTCTCCTCATGCTATTCAGAAAAAAAAAAAAGTGATGAGGAGGGAATTCTCCCGAACTCATTCTATGATGCCAAACTTACCCTGATACCAATATCAGATGAGGACACAACAAAAAAGAAAACTATAGGGCAATATCCCTGATGAACATAGAAACAGAAATTCTTAACACAGTACCAGCATATTGAATCCAACCACACATCAAAAAGATCATATAACATAATTAAGTGGAATTTATCCCAGGGATGCAAAAATGGCTCAATATATGCAAATAAATACACATTATATATCTATAAAATTAAGAACATAAACCATATGATCATCTCAATAGACACATAAAGGTTTAGATAAAATTCGACATCCCTTCATTATGAAAACTCCCAACAAACTAGGCATAGAAGAAATGTATATCAACATGATAAAGGCCATTAATGAAAACCCACAGCTAACATTATACTGAATGTGGAAAAGCTGAAAGCCTTACCTCTAAGAATTGGAGCATGAAAGGGATGCCCACTTTCACCACTCCTATTGAACATAGACCTACAAGTCCTATCCAGAGCAATCAGGTAAGATGAAAAATAAATAAATAAATAAAATGTATCCAAATTTACGTGAGGGAATCAATGTGTCTCTCTTTGCAGATGATGTGGTCAGATAACTAGAAAAACTTATAGATTCCACAGAATCCTCTCTAATCTGATAAATAAATTTGGAAAGTTGCAGGATACTTAATCAATATACACAAACTAGTAATGTTTTTATGCCAATAAAGACCTAGTGAAGAAAATATCTAGAAGATAATTTCTCTTTCAATAGCTACAAAATAAACAAAATGCTTAGAAATGAATTTAAGGAAGGAAATGAAAATCTTGTACAAAGAAAACTATAAAACTCTGATGAAAAGTTGAAAGGGATACAGACAAATGAAAAGATATACCATGCTTATGATCAAAATAAATATTGTTAAAACAACCACATTCCCCAAAGCAATCTTCAGCTTCAACGAAATCTCTATCAAAATATCAATGCCATTTTTTCACATAAATAGAAAACAAATCTAAAATTTGCCTGAAACCAAAAAAGAGCTCATATAGCCATAGTGATCCTGAACAAAAAGGAGAAAGATGGATACACCACACTACCAAACTTCAAAATATATCACCAAGATACAGTAACAAAAACTGCATGGCATTAGTATAAAAACACACAAATAGACCAATGAAACAGAGAAGAAAACCCGGAAATAAATCCACAAAATTTATAGCCAGCTGTTTTTGACAAAGGCAGCAAGAACATAAATTGGGGAAAGGACATGCTTTTCACTAAACGTATGAGAAAATTGAATATTCATATGAGAAGGAATGAAATTTGACCCCTATTTCTAACCATATACAAAAAACAATCCAAGATGGATTACAGACTTGTATGTAAAACCTGAAACTATAAAAATACTAGAAGAAAATATTGGAGAAACAATTCAGGGCATTGTTATAGGCAAAAAAAATTTGGCTAAGATCTCAAAAGCACAGGCAACAAAAACAAAAATTGACAAATGAGACTATATTAAACACAACCTCTTCAGACCAAAGCAAACAATCAAAGAGTGAAGACACAACCTGTTAAACAGAAGAAGAAGAAGAAGAAAATATTTGCCAGAGAGGTAGCTGCATACAATGTATTGAGCAATGTGTTAATTTGCTCAAGCTATAACAGCTCAATCTGGAACAGCAGTTGTAATCAGAGCCATTATTTTGTTATTCCTTTTTTTTTTTTTACTTTTTTTTTTTTTTATTATTATACTTTAAGTTGTAGGGTACATGTGCATAACGTGCCGGTTTGTTACATATGTATACTTGTGCCATGTTGGTGTGCTGCACCCATCAACTCATCATTTACATCAGGTATAACTCCCAATGCAATCCCTCCCCCCTCCCCCCTCCCCATGATAGGCCCCTGTGTGTGATGTTCCCCTTCCTGAGTCCAAGTGATCTTATTGTTCAGTTCCCACCTATAAGTGAGAACATGCGGTGTTTGGTTTTCTGTTCTTGTGATAGTTTGCTAAGAATGATGGTTTCCAGCTGCATCCATGTCCCTACAAAGGACGCAAACTCATCCTTTTTGATGGCTGCATAGTATTCCATGGTGTATATGTGCCACATTTTCTTAATCCAATCTGTCACTGATGGACATTTGGGTTGATTCCAAGTCTTTGCTATTGTGAATAGTGCTGCAATAAACATACATGTGCATGTGTCTTTATAGCAGCATAATTTATAATCCTTTGGGTATATACCCAGTAATGGGATGGCTGGGTCATATGGTACATCTAGTTCTAGATCCTTGAGGAATCGCCATACTGTTTTCCATAAAGGTTGAACTAGTTTACAATCCCACCAACAGTGTAAAAGTGTTCCTATTTCTCCACATCCTCTCCAGCACCTGTTGTTTCCTGACTTTTTAATGATCACCATTCTAACTGGTGTGAGATGGTATCTCATTGTGGTTTTGATTTGCATTTCTCTGATGGCCAGTGATGATGAGCATTTTTTCATGTGTCTGTTGGCTGTATGAATGTCTTCTTTTGAGAAATGTCTGTTCATATCCTTTGCCCACTTTTTGATGGGGTTGTTTGTTTTTTTCTTGTAAATTTGTTTGAGTTCTTTGTAGGTTCTGGATATTAGCCCTTTGTCAGATGAGTAGATTGCAAAAATTTTCTCCCATTCTGTGGGTTGCCTGTTCACTCTGATGGTAGTTTCTTTTGCTGTGCAGAAGCTCTTTAATTTAATGAGATTCCATTTGTCAATTTTGGCTTTTGCTGCCGTTGCTTTTGGTGTTTGAGACATGAAGTCTTTGCCCATGCCTATGTCCTGAATGGTACTACCTAGGTTTTCCTCTAGGATTTTTATGGTATTAGGTCTAACATTTAAGTCTCTAATCCATCTTGAATTAATTTTCGTATAAGGAGTAAGGAAAGGATCAAGTTTCAGCTTTCTACTTATGGCTAGCCAATTTTCCCAGCACCATTTATTAAATAGGGAATCCTTTCCCCATTTCTTGTTTCTCTCAGGTTTGTCAAAGATCAGATGGCTGTAGATGTGTGGTATTATTTCTGAGGACTCTGTTCTGTTCCATTGGTCTATATCTCTGTTTTGGTACCAGTACCATGCTGTTTTGGTTACTGTAGCCTTGTAGTATAGTTTGAAGTCAGGTAGCGTGATGCCTCCAGCTTTGTTCTTTTGACTTAGGATTGTCTTGGAGATGCGGGCTCTTTTTTGGTTCCATATGAACTTTAAAGCAGTTTTTTCCAATTCTGTGAAGAAACTCATTGGTAGATTGATGGGGATGGCATTGAATCTATAAATTACCTTGGGCAGTATGGCCATTTTCACGATATTGATTCTTCCTATCCATGAGCATGGTATGTTCTTCCATTTGTTTGTGTCCTCTTTGATTTCACTGAGCAGTGGTTTGTAGTTCTCCTTGAAGAGGTCCTTTACATCCCTTGTAAGTTGGATTCCTAGGTATTTGATTCTCTTTGAAGCAATTGTGAATGGAAGTTCATTCCTGATTTGGCTCTCTGTTTGTCTGTTACTGGTGTATAAGAATGCTTGTGATTTTTGCACATTAATTTTGTATCCTGAGACTTTGCTGAAGTTGCTTATCAGCTTAAGGAGATTTTGGGCTGAGACAATGGGGTTCTCTAAATATACAATCATGTCATCTGCAAACAGGGACAGTTTGACTTCTTCTTTTCCTAACTGAATACCCTTGATTTCTTTCTCTTGCCTAATTGCCCTAGCCAGAACTTCCAACACTATGTTGAATAGGAGTGGTGAGAGAGGGCATCCCTGTCTTGTGCCAGTTTTCAAAGGGAATTTTTCCAGTTTTTGCCCATTCAGTATGATATTGGCTGTGGGTTTGTCATAAATAGCTCTTATTATTTTGAGGTACGTTCCATCAATACCGAATTTATTGAGCGTTTTTAGCATGAAGGGCTGTTGAATTTTGTCAAAAGCCTTTTCTGCATCAATTGAGATAATCATGTGGTTCTTGTCTTTGGTTCTGTTTATATGCTGGATTATGTTTATTGATTTGCGAATGTTGAACCAGCCTTGCATCCCAGGGATGAAGCCCACTTGATCATGGTGGATAAGCTTTTTGATGTGTTGCTGAATCCGGTTTGCCAGTATTTTATTGAGGATTTTTGCATCGATGTTCATCAGGGATATTGGTCTAAAATTCTCTTTCTTAGTTGTGTCTCTGCCAGGCTTTGGTGTCAGGATGATGTTGGCCTCATAAAATGAGTTAGGGAGGATTCCCTCTTTTTCTATTGATTGGAATAGTTTCAGAAGGAATGGTACCAACTCCTCCTTGTACCTCTGGTAGAATTCAGCTGTGAATCCATCTGGTCCTGGACTTTTTTTGGTTGGTAGGCTATTAATTATTGCCTCAATTTCAGAGCCTGCTATTGGTCTATTCAGGGATTCAACTTCTTCCTGGTTTAGTCTTGGAAGAGTGTAAGTGTCCAGGAAATTATCCATTTCTTCTAGATTTTCCAGTTTATTTGCGTAGAGGTGTTTATAGTATTCTCTGATGGTAGTTTGTATTTCTGTGGGGTCGGTGGTGATATCCCCTTTATCAGTTTTAATTGTGTCAATTTGATTCTTCTCTCTTTTCTTCTTTATTAGTCTTGCTAGTGGTCTGTCAATTTTGTTGATCTTTTCAAAAAACCAACTCCTGGATTCATTGATTTTTTGGAGAGTTTTTTGTGTCTCTATCTCCTTCAGTTCTGCTCTGATCTTAGTTATTTCTAGCCTTCTGCTAGCTTTCGAATGTGTTTGCTCTTGCTTCTCTAGTTCTTTTAATTGTGATGTTAGAGTGTCAATTTTAGATCTTTCCTGCTTTCTCTTGTGGGCATTTAGTGCTATAAATTTCCCTCTACACACTGCTTTAAATGTGTCCCAGAGATTCTGGTATGTTGTATCTTTGTTCTCATTGGTTTCAAAGAACATCTTTATTTCTGCCTTCATTTCGTTATGTACCCAGTAGTCATTCAGGAGCAGGTTGTTCAGTTTCCACATAGTTGAGCGGTTTTGATTGAGTTTCTTAGTCCTGAGTTCTAGTTTGATTGCACTGTGGTCTGAGAGACAGTTTGTTATAATTTCTGTTCTTGTACATTTGCTGAGGAGTGCTTTACTTCCAATTACGTGGTCGATTTTGGAGTAAGTATGATGTGGTGCTGAGAAGAATGTATATTCTGTTGATTTGGGGTGGAGAGTTCTATAGATGTCTATTAGGTCTGCTTGCTGCAGAGATGAGTTCAATTCCTGGATATCCTTGTTAACTTTCTGTCTCGTTGATCTGTCTAATGTTGACAGTGGAGTGTTGAAGTCTCCCATTATTATTGTATGGGAGTCTAAGTCTCTTTGTAAGTCTCTAAGGACTTACTTGATGAATCTGGGTGCTCCTGTATTGGGTGCATATATATTTAGGATAGTTAGCTCTTCCTGTTGAATTGATCCCTTTACCATTATGTAATGGCCTTCTTTGTCTCTTTTGATCTTTGATGGTTTAAAGTCTGTTTTATCAGAGACTAGTATTGCAACCCCCGCTTTTTTTTTGATCTCCATTTGCTTGGTAAATCTTCCTCCATCCCTTTATTTTGAGCCTATGTATGTCTCTGCGTGTGAGATGGGTCTCCTGAATACAGCAGACTGATGGGTCTTGACTCTTTATCCAGTTTGCCAGTCTATGTCTTTTAATTGGATCATTTAGTCCATTTACATTTAAGGTAAAGATTGTTATGTGTGAACTTGATCCTGCCATTATGATATTAACTGGTTATTTTGCTCGTTAGTTGATGCAGTTTCTTCCTAGCCTCGATGGTCTTTACATTTTGGCATGTTTTTGCAATGGCTGGTACCGGTTGTTCCTTTCCATGTTTAGTGCTTCCTTCAGGGTCTCTTGTAAGGCAGGCCTAGTGGTGACAAAATCTCTAAGCATTTGCTTATCTGTAAAGGATTTTATTTCTCCTTCACTTATGAAACTTAGTTTGGCTGGATATGAAATTCTGGGTTGAAAATTCTTTTCTTTAAGAATGTTGAATATTGGCCCCCACTCTCTTCTGGCTTGGAGAGTTTCTGCCAAGAGATCTGCTGTTAGTCTGATGGGCTTCCCTTTGTGGGTAACCTGACCTTTCTCTCTGGCTGCCCTTAAGATTTTTTCCTTCATTTCAACTTTGGTGAATCTGACAATTATGTGTCTTGGAGTTGCTCTTCTCGAGGAGTATCTTTGTGGCGTTCTCTGTATTTCCTGGATTTGAATGTTGGCCTGCCCTACTAGGTTGGGGAAGTTCTCCTGGATGATATCCTGAAGAGTGTTTTCCAACTTGGTTCCATTTTCCCCCTCACTTTCAGGCACCCCAATCAGACGTAGATTTGGTCTTTTTACATAATCCCATACTTCTTGCAGGCTTTGTTCATTTCTTTTTCTTCTTTTTTCTTTTGGTTTCTCTTCTCGCTTCATTTCATTCATTTGATCCTCAATCGCTGATACTCTTTCTTCCAGTTGATCGAGTCGGTTACTGAAGCTTGTGCATTTGTCACGTATTTCTCGTGTCATGGTTTTCATCTCTTTCATTTCGTTTAGGACCTTCTCTGCATTAATTACTCTAGCCATCAATTCTTCCACTTTTTTTTCAAGATTTTTAGTTTCTTTGCGCTGGGTACGTAATTCCTCCTTTAGCTCTGAGAAATTTGATGGACTGAAGCCTTCTTCTCTCATCTCGTCAAAGTCATTCTCCATCCAGCTTTGATCCATTGCTGGCGATGAGCTGCGCTCCTTTGCCGGGGGAGATGCACTCTTATTTTTTGAATTTCCAGCTTTTCTGCCCTGCTTTTTCCCCATCTTTGTGGTTTTATCTGCCTCTGGTCTTTGATGATGGTGATGTACTGATGGGGTTTTGGTGTAGGTGTCCTTCCCGTTTGATAGTTTTCCTTCTAACAGTCAGGACCCTCAGCTGTAGGTCTGTTGGAGATTGCTTGAGGTCCACTCCAGACCCTGTTTGCCTGGGTATCAGCAGCAGAGGCTGCAGAAGATAGAATATTTCTGAACAGTGAGTGTACCTGTCTGATTCTTGCTTTGGAAGCTTCCTCTCAGGGGTGTACTCCACCCTGTGAGGTGTGGGGTGTCAGACTGCCCCTAGTGGGGGATGTCTCCCAGTTAGGCTACTCAGGGGTCAGGGACCCACTTGAGCAGGGGGTCTGTCCCTTCTCAGATCTCAACCTCCATGTTGGGAGATCCACTGCTCTCTTCAAAGCTGTCAGACAGAGTCGTTTGCGTCTGCAGAGGTTTCGGCTGTGTTTGTTATTGCCCTGTCCCCAGAGGTGGAGTCTACAGAGACAGGCAGGTTTCCTTGAGCTGCTGTGAGCTCCACCCAGTTCGAGCTTCCCAGCAGCTTTGTTTACCTACTTAAGCCTCAGCAATGGCGGGCGCCCCTCCCCCAGCCTCGCTGCTGCCTTGCCGGTAGATCACAGACTGCTGTGCTAGCAATGAGGGAGGCTCCGTGGGTGTGGGACCCTCCCGGCCAGGTGTGGGATATGATCTCCTGGTGTGCCTGTTTGCTTAAAGCGCAGTATTGGGGTGGGAGTTACCCGATTTTCCAGGTGTTGTGTGTCTCAGTTCCCCTGGCTAGGAAAAGGGATTCCCTTCCCCCTTGCGCTTCCCAGGTGAGGCGATGCCTCGCCCTGCTTCAGCTCTCGCTGGTCGGGCTGCAGCAGCTGACCAGCACTGATCGTCCGGCACTCCCCAGTGAGATGAACCCAGTACCTCAGTTGAAAATGCAGAAATCACTGGTCTTCTGTGTCACTCGCGCTGGGAGTTCCATTTTGTTATTCTTATGGAAATCCACTGTTATTCAAGATCCATCTGTTTCCTGCACAGGACAAATAGGTGAGTTGAATGGAGATGCGGTAGGAATCACATTCCTGGCATCCGTCAAGTTCCTAATGGTGACATTGATTTCTGCAATTCCTTCAGGAAAGCAGTATTGTGTTTGGCTTACTATTATTCTAGGTAGAGACATTGCTAATGGCTTCCACTTGGTCTTTTCTACCATAATAGCCCTCACTCCTCAGGTCATGGTATAAATGTGCAGCTTCTACAACTTGCTGAATATATCTACTCCAGTTAAGCATTCCAAAAATGATAAATTAACCACAGAATGTGTTTGGGAAACCATTAGCCCCACTGTGAGATGTACCTGATCTAAAACTTTACTGGACACTTGACCTTCCTAATACCTTTTTCTGACTGATGGACCTCGGTGATGTCTTAGGTCTCCTGGAATTAGTGTCAGCAAGAGCCTGTATCTAGTAGTCCCCAGAAACTGCGATAATTTTCTTTTTTCTAGTGTGTGGTTATCCTGGTAACAGGCCACAGGCCCCTTTGGGGAAGAGTGGAAGAAAGACGACTAGTATAAATATGTGGCTGTGTACTAAAGTCCTTCCTCAAGGAGCCTTGGACTCCACTTCATTCCAGGGTTTCAGAATCTGTCAACTGGCTCAAGTCTGGGATTGAGAAGCTGTTATTTCTGTTATTTTGGTATACTTTTGTTCATATGATCTCAAACTTTTATGCTTATACAGATTGCATAAGAATTCAGAAGACTTTCTATATTTCACTTCTAGGAACACCATGAACAACTAGTTGGTGCCATGGGTCTGCACAAGGCAAACTATCCCGATTGCTGCTTTACCTCTGCTGTCCAGTACCACCTTGTCTTTTGCAGTTGGGTGCTGCCGCTTGGCCTCTACCACCTCAGGATCCAATTACTCCCACTGCATTTAGGTTTCCCAATTAAGTGATCACTCTTCTTCTCCTCTCCTCCCCCTCCTCCTCCTTCTTTCTCCCTCTCCCTCTTCCTCTTCCTCTTCCTCCTCCTCCTCCCCTCCTTCTTCTTCTTCTTCTTCTTCTTCTTCTTCTTCTTCTTCTTCTTCTTCTTCTTCTTCTTCTTCTTCTTCTTCTTTCTTTCTTTCTTTCTTTCTTTCTTCTTTCTTCTTTCTTCTTCTTTGAGAAAGACTCTTGCTCTGTCACCCATACTGGAGTACAGTGGCATGGTCTCCGCTCCCTGCAATCTCTGCCTCCCAGGTTCAGCTGATTCTTCTGCCTCAGCCTCCCGAGCCAGCCGGTAGAATTACAGACACACACCACCATGCCCGGCTAATTTTTGTATTTTTAGTAGAGACGTGGTTTCACCATGTTGGCCAGGCTGGTCTCGAACTCCTGACCTCAAGTGGTCCCCCTGCCTCAGCCTCCCCAGAGTGCTGGGATTACAGGAGTGAGCCAGTGTACCTGGCTGTGATCACCATTCTTATTGGGTGACCTTGCCTACAGAAAAGAGAGATTGTAGAGCTTTTCAAAGATGCTGGGGCTCTCTTCACAAATTTATTTCTTACATTTGTGATAACAAGTATGTCTTCTGGGCCTTCCCATTGTGGATAGTCAGAGGTGGTCCTCCCAGAGAGAATCACAAATCCACTCTAACATTCCCATATCCGTAAATTTTGAATCCCTTCTTGTACATTAAACCAAGGCAGGCCCAGCATTTCTAACTTGCTCACTGTCAGTTACCTCTTTGTTCCATGCCCAACAAACAAACAAACAAACAAACTGTTAGAGCCCTTTCTAACTCCCTGAGGTACAATATTATATACACAATGTATGTTTGGTGAGACTATATCAATCTATTCAGCCTGGCCCAACTTTATGTTCCTCCCACCATTGTACCAAAACTTTAATATCCATTCCTATACGTGCTCCCTTGATTTCTCTCTGCATAGATGAGAAAACTCAAGTAGTTCTTTAGAAGTATAGCAATTCTCTTCATTGAGTTACACTTTCAACCTCACCTTTACAGGCCTGCTGGGACTTGAGTGTAGATATGAGTAGGATCAAAGTGGTGTTACGGGTGTGTTCTAAAGAGAACAGCGTTGTCTTCCATGCCAACTGGCTCGGAGGAGGCTATTGCAGGTTTCTCAGGCAATGCAGGGTTAGTCCCCTCAAATGGGGGACTAGGGGTGGAAAAACTATTTCAACTAAGAGTGGGGAGCATGTTTCCACTGGTGATGCAGAGGCTGTTCCCACTGGAAGTGGAGAGGCTGTTTCCACTAGCAAAAATGTCTTATCGAAATGTAGGGACTCAGTAGCCCCAGCGTCATCAGTCTTTCCAGTCATCCTCATTTCAACTTGCAGGATCCCACTCCTTCCTTAAAATGCCTTCACTTTAATGGCAGATCTTTGTATGGCTGGGAGTTCAAATTTTGTTGTAATTCAGCAAGTTACAGAAAGAGATTCTGAGTTTGATTTTTCAGCAATCTTAGCCCTGTGCCTACAGATAATAAGAGAATCCTTCAGGGCCATATAGAAGCTTTCAGGTCACTTATGCAATGTTTAATTTGGGAATTGGAATCCCCAAGCTCATCCTTTCCTTCTCCACCTGGTCTGGCAATATTAGGAGTGAACAGCTTGGTGGTTAACAGATTTGTATTTTATGATCCTTTTATAATTTGTTGCTGTAAGTTGCAAGCAATGTAAACTTATTCCAGATATTTTAGTGCAATATAAATTTATTAAGAGGCTACTGAATAATGATATCTAATATTTAGAGAGGAAATGTGTGTCACTTTGGAGATATACATACACAATTATAAATGCATTTATAAAACATAGGAATTACTATCTCTGCCTTACCAATTAGAAACTGAGAAATGCAGAGATAAAGTAAAGTACAAAAGATGACACATGCATACACAAACAATAGGTGGTAAAGGTGAGATTTGAATCCAGATGATGTTTGTACTACATATTTGCTCCAGAACAGTGATTTTCAAACTTGAAGCTGCATCAGAATTCCCTGCAGGACAGGTTAGTGGGAGAAGAGCCCACTGCTCTGGGCTCTTCAAAGCTGCTGATTCAGTAGGTAGGAAGTGAGACCTGAGAGTTTTTATGAAGTTCCCAAGTGATGCTGGTGCTAGTAGTTCTTAAGTCCAAAACTTAAGAACCTTCATTCTTGATAACTATGTTTCGAGGGCCAGAGAGCCAGACTCACAGGTTATGAAGTTATTTAGTGGCTCAAAACAGAGGTGGAATCCATCAATGAACTTCAGCCATGACCACCACTTTTCCTACCACATCAAACACTGGAATAAGTATATGCTGCAGATCAACCACCTGCCCATCCTTATAATAGAATATCGATACCATTTCTAGCATTGTTCCCAGCGTTCTCCTGCAATTTCAATTTTCCTAAAATCACTTTGCCTTTAGAGATTATGTTTATGGCCCCCTGCCTCTTTGAATCTCATATTCCTGATTCAGAATCCAAGATAGGTACATATGATTAGGTGGAACTTAAGTCACACACCCTTGTCTTTGCCCATAAAGAGGAGTTCAAAGCAACTTCTGATTCCATAGTTGATTGTAGACTGATGAGTTGTTTTTACGAATGAGTTTTATTACATAGGGGATTCAGAAACTAAAGGATAATGGATGTCTACTACAATTGCCTTATCAAATAAGGGGCAAAGAGAATACAATTTTAATCATTTTACAAATTTTTACTGAACAACAATTTTATGGTAGAATCATAAGGCACTGAGAATAAAGTTTAATAGTATTTGACCTTGCTTTTTAAATTCCCACTAAAAGAAAAAATAGAAATGTGATTATTTTGCTTAAGGTTGCACAATGTCACAAGAATCTGAATGGAGGCCAGAACTCTGGTTCTAATCCTCCATGATTTCTCATCCTTGGAAGCAACATTCGTTATTGTCTTAGTCTGCTCTGGCTACTATTACAAAATACCATCAACTGGATGGCTTAAACCTCAGAAATTTGTTGCTCCCAGTTTTGGAGGCTAGAAATTTCAAGATCAAGGTGTCTGCAGATGCTGCATCCAGTGAGAGCCCAGTTCTTCATCGATGGCACTTGCTCACTCTATCTTCACATGGTAGAAGGGATGAGAGGTTTCTTTGGGGTCTTCCTCACAGGGCACGGATCCCATTCATGATGGCTCTACGTTCATGACTATATCACCTCCCAAAGGCCCTGACTTCTAATCACATCATCTTGGGGTTTAGGTTTCAACGTGAAATCTGAGGACAAACATTCAGACATATAGCAGTTGCCGTGTATCCATCTGCCTTTTTACATGAAAGCACTAGTTTTTCACTATTTCAGTATTTTCTGAAAAATCTGAATCAAAGCATAAGCATTTCAGAAGGAACTATTTGCTTTATTCCAGTGTATTATTCCTGATTATTTGATTAAAGACAACTGAATCCAACTCTGGAAAGCTTAAGGAAAAACATCTTGAAAGGAATTGGGTAGTTGATAAAATGCAACCCAGGCCCAGAGGGTAGAGAAAGCAGGAGAATTCTAATGTACAGTCTTTTAAGGGTTCCATTTTCAGAATAGAATTTTCCAACAACTTTTAATATAACGTTTTACTTTGCTCAAGATTTAACTACAAAGGGAAGAGATTCCCATTAGCTTCGCTTGCTCCCAGACAGGGAGCTCTTAATAGTAAGCAACTTCAGACAGTACAGAATGGGGAAGGGATAGTTTCTCAAAGGAAAATCTGGAGGCTGCTACTAGGAGAAGGCAAGGTGGATGCTAGGCAGATTAAAAACAATAAATGCGTGCTGCTTCCCTAACCTGTGTTATTAACCAAATGCATGATGACGTATGAAACCTAAAAATATTTCCTTGTAATAGTTATCTTCTCCACTTTTTTTATCTTGTGTTTCTTCCTCTGGAAAGATCTGTTTAGCCAAGAAATAGGCCTAGTAAGTTTCTTATACAAAAATTAAAAATAAATATGCCTGTAAGGATATTTACTACAACCTTAAATACTTCAGAAGAAAAATGTTGCATAATATCAAATTCTAATTTATGTAGTTCACAAAGTATTTATCAGTATTTTATGATTAATTTAGTCTTCATATTTAACCTTATTTCATTTGCTTTCTTTTAACTAATAGACAGAGTTGGCATTACTTTGTTTTGAATTAACATTTTATGATAATAATTAAATACATTCATTCTTATTAGACAATACGATGGTACACATAAAAATTGTTAGACAAATATTTAACCAAGTCACAAAAATGTGTAGTAAATGGCCGGGCGCGGTGGCTCAAGCCTGTAATCCCAGCACTTTGGGAGGCCGAGATGGGCGGATCACGAGGTCAGGAGTTCGAGACCATCCTGGCTAACACGGTGAAACCCCGTCTCTACTAAAAAATACAAAAAACTAGCTGGGCGAGGTGGCGGGCGCCTGTAGTCCCGGCTACTCGGGAGGCTGAGGCCGGAGAATGGCGTAAAAACCCGGGAGGCAGAGCTTGCAGTGAGCTGAGATCCGGCCACTGCACTCCAGCCTGGGCGACACAGCGAGACTCCATCTCAAAAAAAAAAAAAAAAAAAAGTGTAGTAAAATTACATTCCATTATACCTCTATTCTCAAAACTATATTGAAAGTACTTATCACTGTTAATGCAATTATTATTTTTGGACTCTAAAGAATTTTTTTCTAGAGGGTAAATCTTTATTTATTCATATTATTGTCTTATGTATTCCTGAGTCCCAATGAGCAGAAAAAGTGATTAGAATTTTAATTCCTTCAAAACAATCATTCGAAGTGAGATGAGATAATATTACTCCTCACAACACTTTACCTTTCAGTGTTGTCAGCAACTTTGTCAGGGAAAGTGGATGCTCAATGCAACTGCAAGTGCTACGCTATCTACTCACAGAAGCAGTGCATTTACTAGTATTTATGCTTAATATTTCACTAGATCTATGTAATTCACAGGAGATTTTTAATAGAGCATCAATTAGTAGTTATCTGTACAGTATAATTTAAGCTCAAAGAATAATAAATTAAGAAACACATTGTGCATGTTGTAAAAGAATACGAGAGAAACTAAATAACTTGATTATATAATATTTGAAATTATCTTTATGGAGATTTATTTTTGTATATAGACTATATTAACCTGACATATTTCTTATTATTGTAAAGTTTCTGAGAATATGCCAATTAAGTTGAAACTTAGAATACTCAGTTTAAAAATGAAAACTTCTTGGCTGGGCATGGTGGCTCACGCCTGTAATCCCAGCATGATTTGGGAGGCCGAGGCGGGCAGATCACGAGGTCAAGAGATCAAAACCATCCTCACCAACATGGTGAAACCCCGTCTCTACTAAAAATACAAAAATTACCTGGGCATGGTGGCACACACCTGTCGTTCCAACTACTCAGGAGGCTGAAGTGGGAGAATCACTTGAACCCAGGAGGCGGAGGTTGCAGTGAGACAAGGTCGTGCTACTGCACTCCAGCCTGGCAACAGAGTGAAGCTCAAAAAAAAAAAAAAGGAAACTTCTTTAAAGTAAATATTCAGGTAAATTACAGAAAGATTTGTCAGTATAACCATAGCCTTTCCTAAAGTGAACATTGAGAGAAAATTAAAAGACCTTCAACTGTAGGCATCGATTGAACGACAGGAACTATTAGCAGTCCCCCAAAGCAGTTCAAATGGTGTGAAATAAGGGAAGGAAAGTCTGTGTTGCTACGTGTGTGTGCTCTCAGCCAAGTACCCTTTGTAGGGGAAGGATGCACAGAAGGAGTCTGAGATGGTGCTTGCTCTGGACAAGAGCATCTTGGTGGAGGAACCTGTGGTGGAGGGGCGGAAGTGGAGAGAAGGGGTCATTGGAGATTGCTGCCTGGGCTGAGACAGAATTCCAGCCTATAGCCAAAAGGAGAAGGACAATTGTAAATTTCTCAGAAGGAAGAGGGAAAGTCATCAGGCTCATTAGTTAAGAGAGGTCCTTTTTCAGGGGAAGCTGAACTGAAACACCAATCAGAAACCAGAGCTGAAGCCCAGTCTCAACAACATGGAGGCTAGAGCTCAGTTTATGAAGGGAGCTTCATGACCCACCTTGCATATTTCTGTTTTAAGGCAATAATTTCAAAATGTCACCATCTAGACAAGGTCTTATATGAGAGAGCCATTTATTTTCTCAATGACTGACTGTAGTTTGTCATGAACCCATCTAAATGAAGTTTCCCACAGTGAGAAAGGCTGGGGTCAGAAAGAACTGATAAAAGGCAGAAAGTAAATTGATGGACTCTATCAGCTGTATTAGATTTGGAGATTTATAGAAAAAATGAAGACAATAGTTATGTGTTCCTTCCCACCAAATTCATTATTTTCCCACCATTATTCTCCTTCCAATGTGTTTGATCAATGGTATCACCATGCACTGTTTCATCTAAGTTAGAGACCTGGATATCTAGCAAACTGCCATTACTCCTAATTCTTCAAATCCACCTGTCTCCTAAATCTTGTTAATTCTATTTCCTTCAGACTTCAAAAATTGGTATACTTCTTTTTCACCATTCAAATTATCAAAACTCAACCCCGTCTGACAACAGAGGGTTTGTACTCTGGAACGTGATGTCTCACCTATTTCTGATTTTTATGATTTTAGATGAGACTTTAGACTTGAGACTTTAGAATTGAGACTTTAAAATTGATGCTGGAATAAGACCTTTGTGGCTGTTAGGTAAGAGGAAGGTATTTTGCATCATGTGATAAGGGCATGCATTTTGGCTGGTCAGGGGTGGAATGCAATGGACTGACTTGGGTACACTCCCAAAATTCATATGTTAAAGTCCAACATGACTGATTTGGAGACAGGACCTATAGGAAGGTAATTAAGGCTAAATGAACTCATCAGGGTGGGACCCTAATCTGATAGAATCGGTATTGGATGCCAGTGAGCTTTCTCTTTCTCACTGGCTCTGTGCATGCACACAGAAGAGTTTATGTGAGCATAGCACAAGGTGGTGACCACCTGCAAGCCAGGCAAAGATGCCTCAAAAGGGGAAATCAAACCCCACTGAACCACGATCTGGGACTTCTACCATCCAGAGCTGTGAAAAAATCAGTATCTGTTGTTTAAGCTGCCTGGTCTCTAATAGTTTTGTCATGGCAGCCAGTGCTAATGCACAGATTTTGGAGACATCCATTCCCCCGTGCCCTGTCCTCACCTACCACGTATCCCTGTGTTAACACTGCTCTGCAGCCACTGTATCTTGCTCACAGATCTTCGCGTAACTCTTTGTTTCTCTATAGCTTTGTGTTTATAAACTACTCTCTTTTTTGATTCTGGAATTAGACTTCCCTCATTTTACCCTCTTAATAAAGAATTGCTAATCCTTTAAGAATAAGTTAAAATTCTCTTCAGTCTAAGCTAGTTGATCACATTCTTCTTGTTTATTCTTTTTAGATAAATACATTGCGTATCTAAGGATGAAATTCACTAATTATAGGCCTCTTTTCTTTCCATTAAACAGTTAACTTCTTGAAACAGTGTGCTTTGGAATTGAACAGATCTGTGTTCAAATCCTAACTCTGCATAATTGAGTATCTCTCTAAGTTAAAATATCCAAGTAAATTGTCTATAATAACAACTTACTATATTACTATGAAATTTATTCAAAATCCCATATTTCAAATACATGTCAATATATTTAGTGATAATAATGTTTTTTTTTTTCATTTCTTAGCAAAATAGAGTTTAGCGTAGCTTCAGCTGGCAATCTCATTGTAAAAATTTACAAACAAGAAATCAAATTAATGAAGGATTGGAAACAGTGATAAAAGTGACTAAAAAAGGAAAACAAGAAAAAAAAGAAAGCCAGTATAAAGAAGAAGCTTGAAGTGGTCATAAAGAGTAATAGGAAGCAGCATCTCAGAGGGCTTGATTGTTGGTAGTTGAGCTTTGAAAAACTTTTCATGCCTTGAAACATTTGGTCTGCTTTTCCCAAAGTCAAACGTTGAGTCTTTGCTTTGCGATAAATGTTGGTAACGTGCTCTTTATAGCATTGTATGCCCTTCTGTCTCACGTATCACACTTTCCCAAACCTCATTCTCTCTGATGGACTTAAAAGACAGTCAAGATTTCACGGTGCTCATGAAACAGGTTACATAATTATGAACAGGTTTCATAATTATAAACAGGTAAACAACATTTGAAGAAAATGCCATGGAGGCAAATTTTGGCTGATAGCTATATCAGAGCTTGGAGTTTTTACGTTTGTTTTTAAAATACGGCAAAAGGTCTTGAACCAGAGAGTGCTCTACTTACCTGACAAGGTACCCACTTACACATTCAAGGATAGCAAATCAGTTTAAAATCTGTGCATGACAAAATATTTTACATCTTTCCTGCCTCTCATGCTTTTGAAAAAGAATACATTTTCCTTCTTCCTGGAAGAATTGGCTCACATCTAGCTTACTACTTACTTGAAACATGACACTTATCACACTTAATTTCAGTGGACTATTTTGCACGTTGGTTTGGGCTAGGCTGCACTACATTGTTTAGTATTTCTTCCCTTGTATGTTACTGGTTAGCATGAGCCACAGAAAAGGTTTTTGAGCAAACTAGGAAGAGTATAATTGAAACAGCCTCTGTATTCTCATGGAAGCATGCTGTCACCCATCTGCCGGCTCACCTTGTTGACATGAGCCAGCAACCAGGCTTGCAACAGCTCCTTCCTTCCCTGGCTCCTCTTGTAGCTTCTTCCAACCCTTGGGACAGTTGTGTGTGTAGTCTCAGTTACTGCAGAACACCCACACCACTGAAGTCACGGAAACAAGAACTTGCATTAATTTTATCTCCTTGGGCTCCAGTCTATGCTTGTAAGGCCCAGCTTGTTCTTTTTCTCTTCTCACTCTACATCTTTGTATCCATCCTCCTCTCCCAGCTGTCTGCCCTGTGGACTTCAAGCTCCATCATCAGACTTGAAGACAGCAGCCTAGAAGATGCTGCTTGATCAGCCCTCACCATCTCAAAAGGCAAAGTATCTACAACAAGTCACTTCATAGATAGACATGGATCTCTCTCTATATATATATATTTATATGCATGCATGTATGTATATATGCAGACATGCACATACACGCATGCATATGTAATGTATATTCATCAGAGACACAGAACCACTACACATATATGTGTACATGCTTATATATACTCATATAAAACCATTATAAATATATGTCTGCATCCACATCAGTAGGGATTCCACTTCTCTGATAAACCTCAGCATGGGTCATTAACATTCATTCATTACACTATAAGCTGCTGTAAGCAGGGACTCTAAGGCATTCTGCGGAAACCATTGTATTAGTAAGAACTAACACATGGTCTGACACTTAGTAGATGCTACATAAAACATAGCATATTATGATATTTTACATTTTTGTTCAGAAAGACTGAACAAAAGAATGGGAAAATTCCCTCTGGAAAACTCTCACCAAATAATGTAAAATAATATAAAGTTATATTATTAAAACAATATAAAGTTATAGACAGGATATAAACATAAAAATGTAAGTTTGAAGTAGCTATAGGACAATCAGTTGTTTACATAACTTCTGGCATGTGGCACCTGACTTTAAGAAACAAGTCAGTGCTAATGTGTAGAGGTATAAATCATTAGAACTCATGTTGTTATGGAAACTGTGGACATTAATACAAAGTTATATGTTTAACATAATTGAGGAATAGGAGTTGAAATTTGGGGAAGATCAATACTTAGGAGCAGACAGAGAAATATCTCTCAAGAGGGCTAATAATGAAAGTCGGAGAGGTTGTTAGAGAAATAAATAAAAGAGAATGGTGCACTGAAAGTCGAGAGAGGAGACAGAGTTAAGAATGAGGGTGTGGCAAACAACTTTAAATATGACAGAAACAATGAATGAAATAAACAAGGAAGGATTTCCATTTGGCACACCTTCGCAAATGTTAGGAAGTACCATTTCAGTGGGATAATAATGGCTACATCTAAATGTTATTGATTAATGAGTGAATTAGTGGTGAGCCATTGAAGGCAGTATGTAGATCAGTTATTCAAGAGAGGTATGTTTAAAAGGAACATGGTGGGTGGCAGTTGCAGACCTGGAGAAATTTATTCTTGATATTTTTAGACATGGAAACACCTAAGAAGATCAATGTATGTGCCGGATAGAGATAAAGAAATAAGAAACAGTTGTTAAAGACAAAAAAGAGCAGAAGCATTCGATAGAAGAAGATCTCAGAAGAAGAAGGACATTCGCTATAAAATAGTGGGGTTTTAGGAGGCTAAATAATGCGATCTCTCTCTCACTTTGCTATCACCATCTTAACCAAATGATTAAACTTAGCATCATCCATGGCAGAAAAAGCTGACATGATACACCTTTTGATGTGATCCAATAAGAAATATTCAACATTGATTTTTAATATTAATATCCTCTGATTAAAGTTGATTAATTTAAAACCATCCTGAGTAAACTATATAAAAATAAACCCAGAATGTGGAGTGGTCTACAAGTCAACTGACTTGCACTCTTCATAACAGTTGATTTCGTGAAAAACAATGTTACTAGCTCACTAACTCCACCATCAATTAACTAACTAAATCAGTCAATCAAAATGAAGGGATTGTTCTTCACCTAAAGAAACAAAGTAAATATGACAAGGATATTTAGTGTGTAAACCTTGATTGGGTTCTAAAATAAACATTTAATTTAAAAGACTGTAACATATATTTTTAAGTTGAACATTTTGTGCATATTTTTTACTTGATACAATAAAACTTTTGCTATATTCAGACACAATCATGGTATTGTGGTCCGTAGGAGGATAGACTTACCCTTAGAAGATGCATGCAGACTTGAAGGGTGAAATGTCATGGTGTAGAGATAGGTAGATGGAGACAGAGTTTGCAAATGCAGCCAATGTTAACACCTAGTGAATTCTGGTAAAAAGCATAGTGGTGTTTATTGTACTATTTGTTAAAATTTCCTTACATTTCTAAGCTTTCAAAATAAAGCAATGCAGGAAGATAAAATTCCTCTCTTCCTTTTTGTTTCTGGGTTTGGATATTAATGGAGACGGGGGGCAGTGTTGGGGCAGGAGATGTATTGATTTGCAGTTTATCCTAATTAGTCATGGATTTGATCTTTTCAAATTCACCTACTTGCGAATATTTATTTGTAACTCCTAAATTCATACCTGTGGCATTTTCACGGGGCCGCTTTGCCATTCACAGAGATGTGGAAAATGGGAGTTCCTCATCCCCATGTTCCCTGCTGAGGTGGAGACAGGTGAGCTACCTTTTCCTCATCAGCTCACACTGCAAACACGCGTCCTTTCCATGGCCCAGGTAGCGCCGTGAAGTTCACACTTTTTTTCTTTTTATTCGTGATTTCACTGTTTCAAAGCCCCATGAGCCTAGGGCTGAAGTGCCTTCTAGTGTCCCTAAGCAACCGTGGTCTGGGATGTCCCCTACGGAGAAAATGCCTGGGATAGATAACCTTTGTTTAGACGTGAGTTACGACGCTGACGGCAGGAGTTCAGTGTTAATGAAGCAACCATATGCAGTAACCAAGGTGTCTTCGAACAGAGACACACATGAAGCAAGGTCATGTCCTGACCAGCTGATGAAAATGTAGATAAGAGGCTCACAGGAATCTAAGCCTGTACTTCCCCTAGGGACAGTGAGTGCTTTAGTATTCTCGGCCCCTTTGTAGAACATAATTATCGCGAAGACTGAGAATCAACTGTAATATATGTAAGTCATTGTGGCTTTGGCACCGCCTTCAGCTGGGCTTGCTACTCACCAGAATTCAATGTTTTAATCCATGCGGTCATACACCCTTCACACCCTCCCTCACCCCCAAACAACAAATAGACAGGAAAAGACAAGAGCAGAGCTTGCTCTGCTAAATGGATCACACAGAGAGAAAACAGGCAGGCAAGCCAGGACACAGGCTCCTTCAGCAAGGGTGCAGAGAGGACGCTCAGCAGCGGAGCGGGCCGGCTGGCGGGAGGTGCACACCCGCCCGGTGCAGGAGGAAAGAGCCACCACAGCTGGTGCCCTTCCAAGGGAAACGCGGGATCCAGGAACCGCTGCAGTTTCCCTTTAACTCCGCGCCCCAGAGGAAGAGAAGTTTTCTTCTGCAAGAGGAAGAAAGACTGTGGTGTGATACCCCACAGGTCTAGATAATGGTTATGAATCTGATGTCCTTCAGGCAAAGCTAGGAAAATAAAGGCACAACTGCCAGAGAAAGGCCAAGGGTGCCACAGAGGAGTGGCCGCAGCGTAGCACCCCACTGAAAACAGTGATGGGCTGTCAGGACAAAAACTGGCAAACCTGATGACCACTCCCCAGAGTGTCTGCAGCCCAGAAACCCTGAAGGTCACACATCTGGAGGTCCCAGAGGCTTTGGCCTGAATCCTGGACTTTTTCTGTGATATCAGAGACTTGGTATTTGTAGACTTGGGGTTAGGTGGAGCCGTTCATGGAGACCACTCAGGCCCTACCTTAACAATAGCAGAATTCAACAGAAATGTGTCCCTGGAATATTGTTTCACAGCAAGCATTTCTGAGGAGGGTTTTCCCCGTCAAGTTTCTGCCCTGTGTGCAGGAGGAGGTGCAGTCCAAAGAAGTCTCAGGCCCTCCTCCCTGACACGGGGCCTTTTCAAGGATGGAAAACTTTGGGTTTTATTATCTGTGAGATTATTTCATATTTACATATACTTAGGGCAGAAAGACTGTGCAAGGTTTGGCTTTAGGCCTAGATATTTCATGAAAAAAACCTTCTTATTTGCTTTTAAGAGTGTTAAAGAAGCATTTGATTCACCACGTTCACTCAGCATGAAGTAGGTGACTTTCCTGGGGTCTGTCAGATAATTAGTCTTCAGGGTCAGTCACAGATTCATGTCTAGGCACAAGTTGCTCCTTCATATATAAGAATGTTAGTGAATTTCTCCGGAAAATGCTTTCATGGCCCTCCCGTCCCAGATACAATTTGTATCTCTGTGTCCTATAATATATACTATTAATTAAATTAGAGAGTCATAATTATATGTTCCGGAGTGGAAAGAAACAATAGGTTGGGATTCAACAACGGAAACATAAATAATCTGCCATAAAAGATGTTTTCTGTTTACTCAACAGTGGTCCTTGCTGACCCACTGCCAATGCCACCAAACCCCTCCAAAAAAAACCTCATTTCATCATCATTTGACTTTCATAAAAAACATGCATGGAAATGACTAGGATTGACTTCATCCATTCCTCTGGCCAGGAAGTTATTTAAGGCTTTGAGTAACACGTCCTGATCTACTGACGTGAGAAATCCATTGATGAGGTTCTAAGATAGATGTTCTCTTTCAATAAAAAGTTGCCCAGAAGGCATGCTCTTCCCTGGAACTATTGTGTGTGTGCTGGGAACTGCTGCACTTTGGGGTCCTTGAGGACCACATGGCCCAAAAAGGTTACATAGCAGAGAAACTAGAAGCAATTGGCCCCTAAATTCATCAACCCCAGAACCGCCTACTTGTGGGTTTCTAGATACATGAGTTAATGAACTCTTGTAAAAGCCGTTCTTATAACTGGGTCTTCTGGCACTTGCAGCTGAAAGCAATTTTACAAAACGCAGATTCATCTTTTGTGAGAAAGAACAAAAGGAATGAAGGCCTGAACAGATAACTTGCTTTATTTGCATATTTATCTAACTTTACTGAAAACTGTGTTGTTGAGATGTGATTTCGGTTAACAGAGAGAACCCATTCTATTTATAAACTTCGTTGTCAGAAACTTCGTATCACAATCATCCTCAAATATTGTATGACATGTTTACTGATGCCAAAAATATGTCCAATAGAGTACAGTGGTCACATGCCATATTTTGATAATAAATTTTAAAATTTCTTATAGTAACGTGTTTTCAAAGAACAAATAACCACTTCATTCAAGGACACACACACACACACAGAAAGAGAGAGAGAGAGAATATGTATGTAAACCAAAGATGGGAGAAGTATATTTTTTTCCTCTTGAGGTAGAGGAAAGTCAGAACTAAAGAGAGAAAATTGTGCAGAAAAATAATGCTCAGGATTCAGAAAAAAATGTCTTTGACTCACATAGATGAATAAAAACCATTCACAGAAGCACTTATGTAGCAAGCTTCACATAAAAGTTTAAGATTTTTAAAAATAGTTTTTGTTAACAGAATACTTGATAATACTTGAGATGTTACTACACTATCCAGACATCCACCATTTTTGCCCACTCTTTCAACTTGTAATATTTCAGTTTTAACTTCTTTTAATTCTTTCTGTTTCCAGGATGTTTTAAAATATTGTGCCATACCTTCTTTTCACTAAATTTAATGATTCCCTTCATGTTTAGCATCTGTTCTTTTGAAAATTAACTAACTTGCCTATTTCTTTTCTTTCTTTCCTTTCTGCTTTCTTTTTTTTTTTCCTTCTTCTCTGAGTTGTGTATCGGGGCAGAATGTTACCTACCTGCAAAACTCTAATGTGAGATTCCTTCACATGAGTGTGTGTGCTTTTCAATATCCCTCTTTCCATCTGCCACTTATATCTCAGTTTGCAAGAGAAGATCACATTCAATTCTGCTTCCTGGCCTTCTTTAGAAGTTATTTGACTTGGAAATTACAGAACTTTCAGTTTCTGATTAAATGCAGATGTAGTATCAATGCAAGAAAAATTATTGGTTTTTCTTTTGAGTGATTTATGAATATGGATTAGGTTTCAACAACTATAAAATAGTCTAATTCATTTCTGAATTCTGAGTACCTTCTAAGGTCAGTTTATCTTACCTATGTCTAAGTATAGAAATACCCACCTAAGCTTTTCCACTGGCATTTGTTCTTGTGGCCATTTGAAAACTTTATTTTGTTAAATCTATAATATTCACTGACAAGAATTTTGACAATTATTCATAAGATTCATTAACTATCATTGGTTTCAAGATATGATTCCATTAATGATTTCATTAATTGTCGTAGCATTTATTTGAGTCTAAAATCTACACATCAGGGGTTAACTTTATGCTGCTTTGCACTGTTTTTTATTATTAATATATACCAGTCTGGTTTTTTTTTTTTTTTCTTCAATCACTTTGTAAGTCCTTAAGAACAGAGATTGTGACAATTATGTCTGGACCCAAATGCTCAGGCAGAGATTCAACCAAAAATTGCTTAGAAAGCCCTTCATTCCTCTCCATAGAAGTGTGAATGTGTTGGTGTCCCTTGCTGGCGTTTACAAATATGTTTCTTTTTGTTTCTTGGGGCTTATTTTATACCAAGAGATCATTAATATGAGAGAGAGAGAGAGAGAGAGAGAGAGAGAGAGAGAGAGAGAGAGAGAGAGAGAGTGTGTGTGTGTGTGTGTGTGTGTGTGTGTGTGCGCGCGCACGCGCATGCGCGCACATCACCTAGTTATACAACTGGAAAGAGGCAGAGATGAACATCTCCTGACTGCACCAGTCTCAAGGCCAAGGTTTTCCTGCTTGGATGTCCTGCCTGTTATCAGTAAATGAAAGAATATTGGGTCAAACCATATGAAAAGCAAATCAGACTTTAAATTTCTTCTGAAAGTCAATGAAAGTGAGAAGCAACCTAATAGTAAATGAGCCAAGATTACAAGCAGAGTCATCATGAAAAAAGATATTAGAATGCCCACTAAGTCATGCCAGGTGCTCATCTTTAGCAGTGAACAGAGACACGCAGCATATGCAGTAGGGTCCCATATCTTACGTACCATGTGGAGACGGTGAGAAAGGCGATCATGTGAGGTGCCGAGTGGACTTGGGGAACTGTGTCTATACTACTCTTCGTGGGAGTGTTAACTGTTTTGTTTAATCAGAATGCAGTATTATAATATATAATATATATAATTATATAATATATATAAATCTAGGAATGTATTTTACAAAAATGTAAATAAGGGCACAGCAATTTATTTAAAAAGCTATTTATTGTCAGATTGCTTATAACAGAAATAAATAAATTACTATCCACCAGAATGGCTACAGAAAGCAGAGTGCATACTTACTGTGGTTCATTATGCAGTTATGATGAGAATAACAGAGGCCTGTAGGTAAGGTGTTGGAAACATTTGCAAGATATGTTGTTGAATAGTAACAACAAAAAGATGTCACAGTCTCCTACTCACCCTCACTCTTCTCTCTGCATATATTTATAGATTTATATATGCACACACATATACAAATGCACATATTATATATGATCTTCTCGTATAAAAATGAGCCCCAAGAAACAAAATGAAACATGCATTTTTTAATGCTTGAGAGAGCTACCAAACTGTCCACTCATCTAAGAAAAAGGAATGAGAGAGGATTTTCAAGTTTTGATTGTTATATTATGCATTATTTGATTCTTTAGATGAAAATATACTTATATATCAGGTAATAAAACAACAACAACAAAAGTTTATCAGATGGTCTAAAGGAGGGAATTTGCATCCAAGTTAAGCAGAAGAGAACATGGAATTTGGAGGTAAGGCAACTGGAAAGGACCAGAAGCCCCAATTGGAGAGGTAGAGCTGAGTGAGAGCTGTGGGCAGGGGCACAGTGCAGGAGGGAACGTTTCTCACACAGTGAAGCATCATCTCTTGGCTGAGAAAAAAATGTTTCGCAAAACTGTGTTGATCTTTAGAAATGGATAAACTATATTTGCTTCAAAAATGTGATGAGATACACACAAGTGTAGGCCCCAAATCTTCTGAACTGAATGAACTCTAGGTTATTGGCTGATCAAAAACTTTATATTCATGTATTTAATATTCTAAATTTGTATAAATATTCATGTATTTAATAGTCTAAATTTTTAACTGAGGAAACTATCCTGAAGGTCCTTTATATAGTAGTTTGGGATTTTTACTGAGACTCCACTTTGAACAATGCACACTTACATTCTTAAGTTCAGAGCCTGTCATTACCTAGTGTCTGCCCATAGGCTGAGTGTGGTCACGCACTGAAGAAAGACAGTGAGGACACAGACAGAAGGCAGCCACTGCCTGCAAGCCAGGAAGAGCATTTTCACCAAAATCTGAATCATCTAGCATCTTCATCTTGGATTCTGTTGCCTCTGATTTTTGAGAAAATAAATTTCTGTTGTTTAAGCCACCCAGTCCATAGTATTCAGTTATGGCAGCCCAAAGAGACGAATACAATATCATATACATTTTATCTGAGAAATTAAATACAGCAGTGATATGAGGAATACACAAAAACACAGGTCATACTCTATTGTAAGTGTAAAGGGCTTTCTTTCCTCAAATATTCTACTAAGGAGTTTCAAAAGCTTCTTACCCTGTCTTCATAAATCATTCACTGTAGTGTCTTCCACTTAAGGGAAAAATAAAGATGTCAAAAGATTATAATTAAAACACTTAATTTTAATAATTATTATTACTTTCCGGCTGGGCGCGGTGGCTCAAGCCTGTAATCCCAGCACTTTGGGAGGCCGAGACGGGCGGATCACGAGGTCAGGAGATCGAGACCATCCTGGCTAACACGGTGAAACCCCGTCTCTACTAAAAAATACAAAAAACTAGCCGGGCGAGGTGGCAGGCGCCTGTAGTCCCAGCTACTCGGGAGTCTGAGGCAGGAGAATGGCGTGAACCCGGGAGGCGGAGCTTGCAGTGAGCTGAGATCCGGCCACTGCACTCCAGCCTGGGTGACAGAGCGAAATTCTGTCTCAAAAAAAAAAAAAAATAATAAAAAAAATAATTATTATTATTATTACTTTCCAAAGCAGTGGTTTAATAATACATTTTTCCTAAAATGAAGGGGTTTAATCATTATAAAAAATCTAGTACAGTCTTAAGACAGCTATGTATATTGGAAGAAAATTAAATCAAAATTTATTAAAGGCTTAAGATAAAACATCATGACATTTTAAGTACAGTTTTGAAAACTGCTCATGATCTATAGAATCCTGTCAACAGAATAGTCTATGGCATTAGTATGACCCATTTTTGGACTCGAATAGAATCTCTCTTTGAAAAATTGAGAGGAGTGTAGGATGAATTTCAGTGGCATCCAACAAAAGCTTCATTGTATTTGCTTAATACATTTTTTAAGAACGGTGTCTAGAGTCTTTTTCAGAATTCAGGAAACAAATCAATAGAAAGGGTGTCCTATTCTCTGTCGCCGTGCTAGTGCGTGTTCCTTATGGTTCACACTGGTTATACACCTGCTCTTAGGGAGAGAGACACTGCTGAGATTTCTTTATTCAGTTTTTTATTCCGTTTTGGAGAATAAAAGTTTTCTGATTTTCACTGCAGTAGACATGTTGGCCTTGTTGATGTCCTCTAGGATATGAGGAGGTGACTGGTGAGTTTCAGGAGGTGTACTATAGGAGTTTGTGTTGTTCGGACACCTTCCATCTCTCTTTCATGGGTATCCTTTGCTCTCTGGAGGAGGTCCAGTGGTTGGGCTCCTCTCGGCTCTGCGGGAGAGAATTTAAATGTACAGTCATGCACCACATAAAATGACGTTTTTTCATCGACCACCTAGATGATGGTGGTCCCCTAAGATTATAATGGAGCCAAAAAGTGTCAGTGGTTAGACCTCTGTAGCCATGGTAACATTGTAGCACAACACATTACTCAGGTGTTGTGGTGATGCTGGTGGAAATGAAGCTACCGCATTGCCAGTCCTGTAAAAGTCCTATGATTATACACAGTACCTAATATTTGACAATGGTGATAAATGGCATGCTACTTTTTAATGTATTTACCGTATTTTTATAATTATTTTCGAGTGTACTCCTTCTACTTACAAAAATATATAAATAAATGACTGTAAAATACCTTAAGGCAGGCCCTTCAGGAGGTATCCAGAAGAAGGTGGTGTTATCGCAGAAGCTGAGAGCTCCCCCGCCTGCTATTTCCTCTGAAGACCTTCCAGTGGGAAAAGATATGGAGGTGGAAGGCAGTGATACTGATGATCCTGACCCTGTATAGGCCTAGGCTAATGTGTGTGTTTGTGTTTGGGTTTGTAACAAAAAGTTTAAAAAGTAAAAAAAATAAAAAAATAAAAATTAAAGTAAGGCTGGGCGCGGCGGCTCACGCCTCTAATCCCAGCACTTTGGGAGGCAGAGGTGAGAGGATCATGAGATCAGGAGATCGAGACCATCCTGGCTAACAGGGTGAAACCCCATCTCTACTAAAAATATAAAAAATTAGCTGGGCGTGGTGGCATGCGCCTGTATTGCCAGCCATTCGGGAGGCTGAGGCAGGAGAATCACTTGAACCTAGGAGGCAGAGGTTGCAGTGAGTGGAAATCTCACCACTGCACTCCAGCCTGGGTGACAGAGTGAGACTCCATTTCAAAAAAAAATTAAGTAATTAATTAAAAATAAAAATAACTTTAAAAAGGATATATATAAAACATAGGTATACGTTGTGCTTCTATTTTAAGCTGTGTTATTACAAAAGAGTCAACAAGCAAAAAAAAAAAAAGTTAAAGTTTATTAAGTAAGACAGTCATGGTAAGGTAAGGTCAGCGGATTATTGAAGAAATGGATGTTTAATAAGTTAAGCGTAGTCTAAGTGCACAGTGTTTATGAAGGGTACAGCAATGTACAGCAATTTCCTAGGTCTTCACATTCACTCACCACTCCCTCGCTGACTCACCCAGACCAACTTCCAGTCTTGCAAGCTCCATTCATGGCTATATTCTATACAGGTGTACCACGTTTTATCTTTCATAATGTATTTTCACTGTACCTTTTCTATGTTTAGATTTTTTTTTTTTTTTTTGAAACGGAGTCTCGCTCTGTTACCCAGGTTGGAGTGCAGTGGCGCAATCTCGGCTCACTGCAAGCTCTGCCTCCCAGGTTCACGCCATTCTCCTGCCTCAGCCTCCAGAGTAGCTGGGACTACAGGCGCCTGCCACTACGCAGGGTGTTTAGATATTGTTAGATGCACAAATACTTCCTACTGTGTTACAGTTGCTACAGTATTCAGGATAGTAACCTGCTGTACAGGTTTGTAGCCTAGCAGCAACAGGCTGTACCATATACCCTAGAGGTGTAATAGGCGTTACCTTCTAGGTTTGTGTGAGTACACTATGTGATGTCCACACAACAACAACATTGTCTAATGACACATTTCTCAGAACACATCCCTGTCATTAAGTGATACATGACTGTACCTGCAAGTGTTTTTAGGCGGCAAATAGAGTTCCTCAGAACCACTTGATTCCTGGATGCTTATTTCAGACTCATTGTTCCTTTCCTCTCCTTTATAGAATCTTTGCCCATTTTATTTGTTCAGAAAGCAGGAAGATTAATATCCACTGTCGGATTGAAATTGTAAGCATTGCTAAAACTAAAAAAATTATGCAATTTTTCACAAATAGTTTTTAAAAATTTTTAATGTTGCTCCCTTTATGCCTTGATATAGGCTTCAATTTTCTTGCTCTATTAGCCTTTCTGTTCTCTTTTTATTCCTATGTTTAATGCTATTTTTTCAGATTTAGACTGATGATCTGTTTTAGTGAGCATCTCTGGGTGCATCAGCTTTGGTCATAAGTTTTGCTTCTTGTTCCACTGACAGATATTCTGTTCCTCCTTTGCAGGCGTATTATGTTTACTAGCAGGTCTCAAAATCTAATTCTTTCAATTCAAAAGATTTCTCTACCAAATGATTAGTGTCAAAGCCATTCAGTGTAGCACAATTACATAGATTGTTTAAACTTTTTAAACTGAAGCATATAGATACAGTTCTAGGTAAGACATCAGTAAATTTATCTTCCCCTGAACTAGTAGGTGCAAAATTAAATCCAAGTGTGTCTTGAAGAGCAGCAAACATTGCTTTTCTATTTGGAATGATTCTCCTCATCCTGGAATGTCAGCTTCCAGAAGAGGAATACATCACTAGAGTTGTTATCGTCGTTGGAGTCCATGCCAGACAGATTCACTAACTTCCCTGGTTCTGAGCCGGTTATTCGGTTAGCTACAACGAAAGTTTTTTGGTTTTTTTTCCAATATATCTAGCCAGCACTTGAGTTAGAAAGTTTATTTCTCAGCTGTAAATGGATATCTTGTGCTTCTCTCACCTTGGAGTTTTTCTCTCCGAAGCTAATGCCAACATTCTGTTGTTGCCCTGATATTTTTTCAGGAACTGAAAAGTGCTGGTGATTCTCTGGCATGGTACAACTACAAGAGTTGTATTTGCCAACGTCTGCAAGTTTTTAATTCTGTTCTCTTTCATATTTTTGTTTGTTTGTTTACATCTTCTAGATTGTACTAAAAAGACTTTTTAAGACAACTTTCCCTCATCATCTTCTTCCTTGGCCATCACCTCTATTGTCAGGCCCCTCCTGCTCACTGGCAGTACTCTGCCATTGGAACCTCTGGTCAAGATCCAGCCCTGGCCTAGCCCCAGCTCCCCGAGTCTGGCTCCATCTCCCATTGCAGATTTCCATGATTGCATTTCAGCTTACCTTCTTCATTTGCCCATTGGTCGCTTGGCAGGCTATGATTACTGAACTTTTAACATAGATTACCTCAATCCTGGTTAAGGATGAAAGGGAAAGGGGTAACGGTACTTGAGCCCATCAGATATTACTAACAGGGTTAATCAGATTCAGAGTAATTTTCTTGTCACATACCCATGAGCTAACTAGTTGAGAGAGAAAGGAGGAGAGAGAGGGAGTGGGTGGGCCAGGAGGGGTAGAAAGAAAGTTGAGGGCTGATTCTTCGGAGAAAAAAATGGAGAGATGACACAAGACACCGGGATGAAAAGGACTTTGATTTTAAATCAAGCTAGCACCTGAGACAGCAGGTTAGGAGGGAGAAGAGATGTTAAGCATTTGCACATCAGCTCTTCATCCAGCGCCAGAAAACACACTCTCCTCTGTTCCTAGCAGGAGTCCACATCTTTGTGCTGGACAGGCACATCCACACTCATGCCTGCCTTTGCGTGAGATTGAGGTTCCAAGGTCCTTCATCACTAACTCCCACCCTTGACCATGTGAAGCATATCAAAGAAAGCAAAGTAACCAAGCTCTGCCCTCAAATTACATAAAGGGTAAGAAAACAGGATTCTTTCTCTCTCTCTCAGCATCCGTTTGAGGAAAGAAACCACAGCAATTTTCTTATAACAGTAGGATCTATATTCTTTTATTCAATATCCAGTCCCACACCCTTAAAAGTTTCCAGTTTCTCTTTTGGTAGCAGATGCGATTCTTGTAAAGCAGGGTGGGTGTTATTTGAGGTACAACATTCACCTAATGCTGGAAACTCAGCGTAGACTCACTGTAATTTTAGGTAAGACTGTAGGGCAGCGGAGGTGGCACAGAGGTCACTGAAGCAGAAATCATGATATTGCTCCCACTTACCCTTAGAACTTGCCTATGCTCTTTGGAAGTTTTCAGGAAGCTTTGTGTGCTAGAATTATTGAAAATCAGCAGGGTTTTCACATGTGCACCCTTGGAAGAAAAGCACAAGGATGGAATTCATTTGTAGTCATGCACCTAACTTCTCATTTTGATGGAAAAAAAAATCAAGCCTCTTTCCCTGTCACTTTCAGACAGCTGAACTTTCCTCAGTGAGGCCCCCTTGCTAACGCCAGGTTTGAATATCAATAATATCAGAAATTTCTGAAGACAGTGCATTGCAGGCAGGCTATCTGCAATAACGCACAGAAGATTGAATAGGTGATTGTCATCAGAATCTGAACTCAAGAAAAACAACTTATGTTTTTGACACCACAAACATCAGGGAACTTTACACCCATCACGTATCTTGCTGTGGTCTGCATAGGTTTGCAGTCCAAATCTTGGTCCTTCAAGAGTATTCTGTTTTTTTTTTTTTTTTTTTTTTTTTAACAAGAAATTTCAATGTAAAATAGAGTGATGTTTTTAAAAACCATTTATGTGAGAGTAATTACAGTTGGGATTGTTCCTAATGATTCATGAGCATTTTAGTGTTTTATAAGAAAATGTCTGCCAGCAAGAGAACTGACTACACAACTTTTATATTCCCTAGACATCGTTGCTTTAGTTGGGAAACACACACACAACACAATGTTGTCTTGAAAAATCACAGCAAACTCATTTCTGATATGGCAAGATATAATTCTACACACTTAGGGACTGATCATGTTTTCAGAGCCTAATTTCTCAGAATTTAATGAATGGGTATTCATAAGTGGAATTTCAAATTTAATACTATAAAATTATAATTTCTTAATAATTTTACAAGCATTGCTAGAGATAGACAAGAGTTAGGTTCTAATACATTCTGTCAAATACATCCCTTTCAGTAGAGTCTATGTCCACGCAGTTCAGTAAGACTAATGCTGAAGAAACTCTCAGGAGTCAACATGCTTTGTACCATTTTGGGTCTGTTTCATTCCCCCCATTTCTGGCTATGTTTCACTTTGTGTTTACCGCCCTTCCTCCCTCCCTCCCTAATCCATCATTTCCTTCCATCAACCACCATAGACCTGATGCCTAAGCTGAAGAGACATGTCTTACACAATATAAAATTGAGTCTGCCAGAGATTTATTGTACAATTCTAACTTTAAATTAATACATGCTTATAGAATCTTAGAGAATATATCAAAATATAGAAACATATAAATCAATAAGCCCAAGTTGCACATATTTTCACTGCGTACTTGTTTCACATTTTTACGATAAACATTTCCTAGGCACCAATAATGTATAGTGATATCTTGGGAAACTGCAAGAGACAACCTCCCTTCAAGAACAGTATTTTAATGAGAAGAGAAGAAACGGACGTTGCTATGTTAAGTGACAATAAAGACATAAAGCACTATGACAAAAGGAAAGGGTACAATATTTTAATATAGCAACATTGTGAAGTTTGTTTGTTTCTTTGGAGAGAGAATCTGTGCAACTAGACTTTATGGGACTAGAGGGGCATTCATGGAATTAGAGTAGAGATTCAGACAGAAAGAAGATCAAAATGATAATCTCCAGGGGAGAAAGCACAGACTTAGCAGGACATCATAACAATCACTTTGAGTATAGGTCACTTAAACCAGTGATCAACTAAGGAGAAGAGTCAACTGGAGAACAGGGAGGGTCTTGAGTCAGACAAACATTAAGGGAAGAAGTAATATATGCCAATATTTAATAAGATTAGTCTGCGGTGGCTCACGCCTGTAATCCCAGCACTTTGGGAGGCTGAGGCAGGTGGATCACGAGGTCATGAGTTTGAGACCAGCTTGGCCAACATGGCGAAACCCCGTCTCTATTAAAAACACAAAAAGAAAAAAAAAATTATCTGGGCGTGGTGGCAGGCACCTACTCGGGAGGCTGAGGCAGGGGAATCCCTTGAACCTGGGAGGTGGAGGTTACAGTGAGCCGAGAGATCATTGCCATTGCACTCCATCCTGGGCAACAAGAGCAACACTCCATCTTAAAAAAAATAAGATAAAATAAAATAAAATAAAATATTAGTCTGTGGTGTTAAAATGATTAAGGCAAGAGCAGCAGGTAGGAACCCATTGCAATAGTCCAGAAAGGAAGGTATGATATTTGTATTTAGAGAAATGACAGAATTAATACAGAGGGTGAATACACATAAAAGGCATTGTGATTATAGATTTGACAAGAATTTCAAGCAATGGTGACAAGGGAGGAATGAGTTTTGCAGCTAAAGTTAAGTTCTTTGCTGTTGAGAACTAGGTTTAGATTTAACCATTAACAGATATGGAGGAACAAAATGGAGAGACCAGAAATGGAGAAAAGCTAAACTTTCATTAAAAGTAACTTTTAAATTTTATTGTAGCATAGTTCTGCATAAAATTCACAAAAGAGTCCCTATATAAACCCTATACCTCATATTCCTTGTTGTTTACATCTTACATTAGCATGATACATTTGTCATAACTTAAGAACCAATCCATTATTCATAAGGGAATCTCACACTTTTTTCAGACTTCCTTAGTTTTAGCTAAATTTTTTCTATCAGGACACCACACTACATTGAGCCGGCATGTCTCCTTAGGCCTCTTGGAACTAACGGTTTCTCGGATTCTTCTTGTTGTTGATGACCTTGACAATTTTGAGGGGTTTGGGTCAGGTGTTTTGTAAAACGTCTCTCAATTGGGATTGATTTGATTTTCTTTCTCATGAAACCACAGGGATCAGGGTTTGGGGAGGAAGACCACATAGGTAGAGAGTCACTCTGGTCACAGCATGTGAAGGCCACATACTAGCCACAGGCCTTAAGAGCCTCGAGCATCCAGCTAGGGGAGTGTGTCTCTGGCTATTCCGCCGCAAAGTCACCCTTTGCTCCTCTTTGCCCTTTTCATCTGGCCTCTTTGGGAGAAGGTCACTACGCACAGCCTACGCTTTGGGGTGGGGACTGAGGCTCCACTTTGTCTGGAGAGTAAATAGGACTTTCAATATCTGTATTTCAATATAAAGGTCTGTCCTATGAAAATGTATTTGTTGGCCAGATCCATGCTCAGTCAAAATTAGGTTGTCATCCATGTAAGCCATAAAATTACCACAGGAGAAAACTAGAAGAGGCAGCCTTTGAGGCTGTTTTTAGGATTTTGTTTAACCCACAACTTTACTTTTCTACCAAATACTGTGTAGTACCCCTTTGAAATGAACCACAGAAAAATAACCTATGTAGAAGCAAATTTCAAATGTATATATACACACACACACACATATATATATGCATATATATAATATATAATATATCTACATGTAATATATATCTGCCTATATAACATATATTATATATAATCTGCATTATATATAATATATAATACAGATATATTGTATATTATATATGCATATAATATATATGTAGATATATTATGTATATGTCTGCAAGTATCATTACTGAATTGTAACACAAAGGGAAATAATAAGAAAACAATAGCTAATGAGATAATGTATATACTTTTATATGTGAAGACTAAAGCATCACTACCCTAGTAGACATAGCAAACTATTCTGATCCTTCTGCCTTATATTAACCAGGGAAAGCAACAGCAGTTGCTGAAATAATCATGCCTCAATTATAGCAGCTTCACAGGCCAAAGGCTGGTTTCTCTCTGGGGTCGGTTCAAGCCCCACGTGACTGTCAGGCACCCAAGCCTCGTGCCCCTCCTCAGTGTTCTCCAGCAGCCTTGGCCTCTCCGGGAGACTGCAAAGGCAGCATGCTGAGAAGGCACCTCCTTTTAAATGCCTGGGTACAGAGAGGTGCTCTTTGGTGAAAAATGTTCTCATGGCCCCGCCTGACTTAGGGGAGGCTGGAAAATGCAGGTCAGCTGCTTGACAGAAAGGAGAAAATGGAGACAGGATTTAGTAAGCACAGAACCCTCTGTGTGCCACTCACAGCCAAAACGCAGACCAATAGAGATGGACCTGTGGGCACCTGCGTGTTTACACGCTATTTCTGTCAGTGGTGTAGTTTTTCCCTGCAATGCAGACAAATAGTTGTTAAAGTTTTAAATAAAACAAATATAAACTTCGCTCAATGTTTACAGTATTTGGAAGCATTTTTACAGTATTGGAAGATTCAGTTGATTAAAATTGTACAAGATACTTCATGTTTATGAATATGGAAAACACAGATTGATCATCCACAGAGTTAATTATAACACAGGTCACCTGTATTATGGTCTGGCTCTACAACTTTTGTATGAGATGCAAGGAACACCTTGTTGTGTGCAAGCATTCATGTTGCAGACATGTAGTGCTTGGGGCTCTGCTTAAAAAACACAAGTAGCATTACTCCACTCCATGTCAATTACTAAGACAAAGTAGAGCACCTCCACCAGTTTTCAGAGGCCCCTTGGAGATGCTGTCTCCTGATTGTGAGCCATAGAATTAGTAGAGGAGGAGAGGAGACAGAGAAATAGACAAATAGCATGGACAAACTGAAAAGCAAATGATGGTCACGTGGCAGAAGGGGAAAAAGTGAGATAGATTTAAAAATATAAACAAAGATGCTGTTCCGTGGATATTTGGAGAGAAAAATTTGAGAGTAGGGCTGGGAATTTATTTTTCTCAGAACATTACCTAGGTTTGAAATTGTCATTTTTGTCAAATAGCATGTTGAATATTTCCTTGCTTTTGATGGCAGTAAAAAAAAATGACCAGGGGATGCTTTCACAATGACAAAAAGTCATCCAAAATGCCACTGGACAATTTAATATTAATGAGGTCTTTCTACACATTATGAATATTACAGAAACATTATTGCTCCATTTTGGTCACAGATATATTTGGCATAGACCAAATTGTCCTCAGATATGCCTTTCATTAGCCTCCTGTTTGTATCATTCACAATTGCTTCAAAGAGAATAAAATACCTAGGAATCCAACTTACAAGGGATGTGAAGGACCTCTTCAAGGAGAACTACAAACCACTGCTCAACGAATAAAAGAGGAACAAACAAATGGAAGAACATTCCATGCTCATGGATAGGAAGAATCAGTATCGTGAAAATGGCCATACTGCCCAAGGTTATTTATAGATTCAATGCCATCCCCATCAAGTTACCAATGACTTTCTTCAAAGAATTGGAAAAAACTACTTTAAAGTTCATATGGAACCAAAAAAGAGCCCGCATTGCCAAGACAATCCTAAACCAAAAGAACAAAGCTGGAGGCATCATGATACCTGATTTCAAACTACGCTACAAGGTTACAGTAACCAAAACAGCATGTTACTGGTACCAAAACAGAGATATAGACCAATGGAACAGAACAGAGCCCTCAGAAATAATACCACACATCTACAACCATCTGATCTTTGACAAACCTGACAAAAACAAGAAATGGGGAAAGGATTCCCTATTTAATAAATGGTGCCAGCTATCCACATGTAGAAAGCTGAAACTGGATCCCTTCCTTATACCTTATACACAAATTAATTCAAGATGGATAAAAGACTTAAATGTTAGACCTAAGACCATGAAAACCCTACAAGAAAACCTAGGCAATACCATTTAGGACATAGGCATGGGCAAGGACTTCATGTCTAAAACACCAAAGGCAATGGCAACAAAAGCCAAAATTGACAAATGGGATCTAATTAAACTAAAGAGCTTCTGCACAGCAAAAGAAACTACCATCAGGGAGAACAGGCAACCTACAGAATGGGAGAAAATGTTTACAATCTACCGATCTGACAAAGGACTAGTATCCAGAACCTACAAAGAACTTAAACAAATTTACAAGAAAAAAATCAAACAACCCCATCAAAAAGTGGGCAAAGGATATGAACAGACACTTCTCAAAAGAAGACATTTATGCAGCCAACAGACACATGAAAAAATCCTCATCTTCACTGGCCATCAGAAAAATGCAAATCAAAACCACAATGAGATACCATCTCACATTAGTTAGAATGGTGATCATTAAAAAGTCAGGAAACAACAGGTGCTGGAGAGGATGTGGAGAAATAGGAAGACTTTTACACTGTTGGTGGGACTGTAAACTAGCTCAACCATTGTGGAAGACAGTGTGGCAATTCCTCAAGGATCTAGAACTAGAAATACCATTTGACCCAGCCATCCCATTACTGGGTATACAGCATGAGTATAAATCATGCTGTTATAAAGACACATGCACACATATGTTTATTACGGCACTATTCACAATAGCAACGATTTGGAACCAACCAAAATGTCCATCAATAATAGGCTGGATTAAGAAAATGTGGCACATATACGCCATGGAATACTATGCAGCCATAAAAAACGATGAGTTCACGTCCTTTGTAGGGACATAGATGAAGCTGGAAACCATCATTCTGAGCAAACTATCGCACGGACAGAAAACCAAACACCACATGTTCTCACTCATAGTTGGGAATTGAACAATGAGATTAGTTGGACACAGCATGGGGAACATCACACACAGGGGCCTGTTGTGGGGTGTGATAGCATCAGGAGATATACCTAATGTAAATGACGAGTTAATGGATCCAGCACACCAACATGGCCCATGTGTACATATGTAACAAACCTTCACATTGTGCACATGTACCCTAGAACTTAAGGTATAATAATAAAAAAAAAATGAATTAAGAATTTGGTGGTAGAGTGTTAACAAAAGGGCGGAAGTTAACTGTTAAAACACCGCCTGCTGTACACAGTATAAGGGTCTCTTTGCCTCTTCCCCTTGAGAGTTGTATGCAGTTCCCTTCTGCTTGTAGCTTCCCCAACCACCTCCCCATAAATCCATTCTCAGGACTTGAGATGATGACTAGGAATTACTGTGCTGCAAATCAGGCAAGAGGTCTCACAAGGGGGCCACCTGCCTGTGTGTCTTCTGGAGTGAATGGCAAGCAATGGCAAAGGGACACAGGGGCTGCTGGGGGTGGGGAAAATAAGAGTGTAGGCTAAGAAGCTGAGCTTTGTGCTCTGAGGAAGCTCAGAGAAGAGCCCAGGGCAAATTTCAAGTTCCAGGGACTCCAGCCACGCACTCAAGGGCATTGCACATGCAAACAATTCCTGCTAGACTGAAGCCTCTGCAAAACCTCTTTCATTCTGAGGATTCTTTATTGGTGGGACTCTGACAGTCTTCTCTGGGCTTCCCTGGGCTTGATTAACTGGTTAACAAGAAAGATAACTGTGCAGCTTTCTGAGAAAACGCTAGGAGTTACAGGAGCAACAGATGGCAGCGGAGGAACCTTACCAATTAGTAGAGTTATTCCATCTAAAGATGAGAAGTCTGGTCCCTGAGTCAAAATTCAATGTTGGCATTAGAGAATAGAAAAAAAATGAATAAAATTCCAGTCTGCAGAAGGTGTTTCATTAAGCAGAACAGAATCTCATTATTTCAGACTGTACTCATTCAGAATGCGTGATGTCTATTCAGAGACTACAGACATGTTCGCATTATTTTATGTGAAATTCTTACTGCATTTTTTCCATGAGCACACCTAACAAATGCTAAGGGGCTATTTATTTACAAAACAGATTCTGAGCACAACAGATGATTGCTACCTAGAAGCCTTAAGTGACAGTAGCAAAACGATTGTTTTATAAAAGGAGTGCTTTAAATTTAATTTTTTAAAGTTGAAATACAGTAAAACGAATTTTCTGTGCGCAGCTCTATGATTTGTAAAACATGTACAGATGGATGAAATACCTCCACACGCAGAACACAGAGCAGTGGCCTCACTGCAGGAGCCTCCCCTCATTCCCCATGCAATCACTTTGCAGGCCCACCCCACCCCTAGAGCTGGGCGACTGCTGGTGTGTTCTCATGGAATTACACAGCGTATATTCCTCTTTAGATACTAGCTTCTGTCACTCAGAATAATGTCTTTGAGATGCACTTAAGTTGCTGAGTGTATCCATAGTCTATTCCTTTACATTGCTGCATACTCTTCCCTTGTATGGATTTGCTACTCTTTTTTTTTTTTTTTTTAAATCTATTAAGCTGTTGAGGGGCATGAGGGTTGTTCCAATTTGAGACAATTATGAATAGAGTTGCTATCAATAATCGTATAGAAAGTTTTGTGTGAATATAAGTTTACATAACTCTAGGATACATAGCCAAAGAGTAGGATGCCTAGTTCTCATGGTGTGTATGTGTTCAACCATACCAGGAACTACCAAGCTTCTTGCCAGCTTTTTGGAGTGGCTGTCTAAGTTCACATTCTCAATGTGAAGTTCTCATTCACAGCACGCAAGAGCTCCATTGCTCCACATCCACATCAGGGGTATTGTCAGCATTTTATGGACCTACCATTATAATGCATGTGTGGTGGTAGCTTACAGTCACCTTGGGATTGCCTTGCCTGTGATGTTGAACTTTTTTTTTTTTTTTTTTCTGAGACCCAAGGTGGAGTGCAGTGGTGTGATCTCGGCTCACTGCAACCTCTGCCTCACAGGTTCAAGTGATTCTCCTGCCTCGGCCTCCTGAGTAGCTGGAACTACAGGCACATGCCAGCACGCCTGGCTAATTTTTTGTATTTTTAGTAGAGCTGGAATTTCACCACATTAGCCAGGATGGTCTCAGTCTCCTGACCTCGTGATCCACCTGCCTTGGCCTCCCAAAATGCTGGGATTTCAGGTGTGAGCCACTGTGCCCGGCCTATTATGTGGTTGTTAATATCTTCTTTGGTGAAGAACCTGTTCAATACTCTTGCTCATTTAAAAATTGAGTTGTTTATTTACTTATGGTTGAGCTTTAGTGTTTTCCAAATTTGTTTATTCTAAAGACAAGACATTTGTCGTATACACAATGTGAAATATTGTTTTCCTCATCTCTAGGTAATCTTTTCATTTTCTCAACTGGCATTTCACAGAATAGGTGGCTTTAACTTTGATACAATGCAATTTAACATTGTAATGGATTGTGCTTTTAGTGGTATGTCTTATAATATTTACCTCAGGCAGGATGATATCTTACTTTTATTCTAAAAGCTTGATAGTTTTCATTTTAATATTTGAATACGTGATCTGTTTCGAGTTACCTTGTATGATTTGTTGAGGTTCAGGTTGAAGTTTTTTAGTGTGTGTGTTTATAGTTCTCCAAGGGTTCCAACACAATTTGTTAAAGAGAATGCCTTTCTCCGTTAAATTGTCTTTGCACGTTTGTCAAAAGTAATGGGTCTATTCCTCAACATTCTGTTCCGTTCCATTAATTGTTGTGTCTACTGTTCACCAATACCATACTGCCGTGAGTACCATGCCTAGCAACACTCATCAGTTTTCACTATCTATAGTGAAAAAAGGAAAAAAGAAAAACTCAGAGCAGTCTGGATTATGTGTTACGCAAAATTTATCATGCCCAGGGAGATCAGTATGGACTTCAAGCATGCCCTCCACATCCATAGGACAATTGTTTAGAAGCATTTTGTTCCTGACTAGCTGCTTCGACCATTATCTTCTTGCTCCTAGAATGTGTGATGTAAAGAACAATGTATATCCAATCAACAGCTTATGTTATTTTAACGTAATTATTTGGTAAACAACACAGAAACTGTCTCTTCTTTTTCCTTAATAACCCACTTGTAACTGCTGCTAATCAAAGTGTATATTCAGGGCCACTTGAATCTATGCTTGTCACATAGCCATCCTCAGGCCTTGAACTCAAATAAACTCTATACTTAATCCTATTTTCTGAATTTCGATGTTTAAGATTGACAACAATAAGTCTTAAAGCCAGGTGAAGTGATTCTTCTAACATGATTTATCTTCTCAGTGTTGGTTTGGGTATACTATTTCCTTTGACTTGAATCCAAATTTTAAAATCCATTTGTCTATGTCTGTAAAATTTTATCCTGCTGTTTTGTTAAGAATTTTGTTAAATCTGTGGTGTGATGTGCGGTTATGTGACACCTGTATTATAATGAATGTTCCAATCCATAAAAATAATATGTCTTTCCATTTATGTAGGTTCTATTTATTCCTTTTACTAGTACTTGTAGTTTTTAGCCTACAGATTATGTCTACATTTTGATAAATTCTAAGTATTTCACTTTTGGGGGAACTTCTGCAAATGGTAGTAGTTGTGTTCTAATTTGGTTTTCAGTTTGTATTACTAATATGTGAAAATATAAATTTAACTTTTATGTTTTGGTCTTGCATTCCACTGCTTTCATAAGCTAACTTATTAGTTCTATAAGGTATTTTTGTATGTTCTTTAGAATTTTCTACATCGACAATTCACATTATTTGTGAAAAACAACAATGTTATTTCGTCTTTTCTAAGTTGTAAGCTTTTTATTTCTTTTTCATATTTTATGTAATGGCTAGAACTTTGAACACAATGTTGAAAAATGGATATCCTTGCCTTTTTTCCAATCTTAAGGTGAAAGCCACTGAGTCTTTTGTCATTACATAAGATATTTGCTGTGTGCTATTTGCACGCCATTTATCTGGTTGGTAAATTTCCTTCTATCCCTGGTTTGGTGCAGATTTTCTAATACATAGATTCTGAATTCTGTCAAATGCTTTCTTTTTGTGTCATTTGATATTGCCACATGATTTTTCTTCTTTAAATTGAAAATGTGATATACAGTCTCCATTGGTTTTTAACATGGAATGAGCTTGCATTTTCAGGAAAAAACACATTTTGTTGTCATTTTTGTAACATACATTGCTGGAGTGGGTTTGCCAGCACACTGAAGATGTTTTTGTCTGTGTTCATGAGGGCTATTAATATACAACTTTTCTTTATTTGTCTGCTTGTGTTATCAGAGTATATTGATTTCCTATGGCAACATAACAAATTACCACAGACTTAGCAGTAAAACAACATCCATTTATTAGCTCACAGTTCTCTAGATCAGAAGTTCAGAGACAGCATGATTGCTTTCTCTGTTCATGGTCTCAAGTGCTGAAATCAAGGCGAGTTCTCATCTGTAGGCTCTGGGGAAGAATTCACTTCCAAGTTTATTCAGATGGTTGAACTAATTTACTTCCTTGTGGGTCTAACACTGAGGTCCTCACTTATTTGCTGACGATCACCTGAAGGCCACTCTCAGGACCTACTGCCTTCAGACAAACCCAGGAGACATTGTAGGTTTCGTTCCATACCCAGGAGACATTGCAGGTTTTGTTCCATACCACTGAAATAAACTTTTTAGTTTCCCAGTTCATATAAAAGTGTTTACTATACTGTAATCATTTAAGTGTACAATAGCATTATCTTTAAAAAGTACATATCTTAAGAAAAAAATGCTTTATTGCTAAAAAACGGCAACGATCATCTAAGCATTCTACAAGTTGGATTTTTTCCTGAATGGTCTTGCCTCCATGTTGATGGCCATTGACTGATCAGGACAGTGGTAGCTGAAGGTTGCGGTGGTTGTGGCAATTTCTTGGCTGGGTGCGGTGGCTCACTCCTGTAATCTCAGCACTTTGGGAGGCCTAGGTGGGCAGACCATGAGGTCAAGAGATTGAGAGCATCCTGGCCAACATGGTGAAATCCCATCTCCACTAAAAATACAAAAATTAGCTGGGTGTGGTAGTGCATGCCTGTAGTCCCAGCTACTTGGGAGTTTCAGGCAGGAGAATCGCTTGAGCCCAGGAGATGGAGGTTGCAGTGAGCCAAGATCACACCACTGCACTCCAGCCTGGTGACAGAGCGAGGCACTGTCAAAAAAAGAAGAAAATAAAGAGGACCTATCTTAAGAAACAAAAAAAGCTTTATTGCTCAAATATGCCAATATTCATCTAAGCTTTCTACAAGTTAGAATTTTTCCTGGAGGGTCTTGCCTTGCCTCCGTGTTCATGACCATTGACTGATTAGGGCAGTGGTTGCTGAGGGTTGCGGTGGCTGTGGCAATTTCTTAAAAGAAGACAACAATACATCTTTCTGTATCAATTGACTCTTCCTTTCACAAAAGATTTCGCTGTAGCATGTGAAGCTGTTCTTTGGAATTTTGCTCACATTAGAGAGTCTTTCAAAATTAGAGTCAATTTTTTCAAACTTTACCACTGCTTTATCAACTAAGTTTATGTAATATTCTAAATCATTTGTTACCATTTCAAAAATGTTCACAGCATCTGCACCGGGAATAGACTCCATCTCAAGAAAAAATCATGTTCTTTGCTGATCATTAAGAAGAAACTCTCATCCCTTAAATTTTATTATGTATTTGCAGCATTTCAGTCACATCTCCAAGCTCCACTTCTAATTCTAGTTCCCTTACTATTTCCACCACATCTACAATTACCTTCTCTACTAAAGACTTGAACAGCACAAAGTCATCAATTTTGGTTGGAATCAACCTCTTCCAAACTCTTATTAATGTTAAAATTTTGGCCTCATTCCATTAATCACAAATGTTCTTAGTGATATCTTGAATAGCAAATCCTTTCCCAAAGGTTTTCAGTTTACTTTTCTCAGGTCCACAAGGGTAATGACTATCTAGAGCAGCTATAGCCTTACACAATGTGTTTCTAAAATAATAGGACTTGTAAGTCTAAACTACTCTTGGATTTATGGGCTGCAGAAAGGATGTGTTATCAGACATAAAAACAACATTAATCTTCTTGCATATCTTCATCAGAACTCTTACCTCTGACCAGGTGCATTGTCAATGAGCAGTAATATTTTGAAAGAAATTTTTATTTTTTTTTTTTCTGAGCAGTAGTTCTCAACAGTAGTGTTAAAATATCTGGTAAACCGTGCTGTGAATACATATGTTGTCATTCAGATTTTGTTGTTTTGCTGATGCAGCACAGGAAGAGTAGATTTACCATAACTCTTAAGGGCCCTAGGATTTTCAGAACAGTAAATGAGTATTGGCTTCAAGTTAAAGTCACCAACATCATTATCCCCTAACAAGAGAGTCAGCCTGTCCTTTGAAGCTTTGAAGCCAGGCATTGATTTCTCTCTAGCTGCAGGAGTCTTAGATGACATCTTCTTCCAATGATGTAGTCACCTTCATCAATGATCTTAGCTAGATCTTCTGGAAAGCTTGCTGCGGTTTCTACATCAGTACTTGCTGCTTCACCTTGCACTTGTATATGACGTAGATGACTTCTTTTCTTAAACCTCATTAACCTACATCTGCTAGTTTCAAGCTTTTCTTCTGCAACTTTCTCACTTCTCTCTGCCTTCATTGAACTGAAAAGAGTTGAGACTTTGTCTGGATTAGGCTTTGGTTTAAGGGGATGTTGTACCTTATTTGATCTTTTATCCAGACCACTCAAACTATCTCCATCTCAGCAATAAAGCTATTAACGTTTTACTTTCTTATAATTTGTGTGTTCACTGGAGCAATACTTTAAATTTTATGAAAGAGCTTTTCCTTTGCATTCATAACTTGGCTGTTTGGCACTAGAGGCCTAGCTTTCAGCCTATATTTGCTTTCAATATGCCTTCCTCACTAAACTTAATCATTTCTAATATTTGAGTTAAAGTAAGAGACATTGGAATCTTTCTTTCACTTGAACATGTAGAGGCAATTGTAGGATTATAACCGGCCTAATTTCAACATTGTTGTGTCTCAGAGAATAAGGAGGCCAGAAGAGAAGAAGACCAATGGAGGAACAGAGCAGTCAGAATAAACACAACATGTATGGACTAAGTTTGCCATCTTATATGGGCTCAGTTTTTGGTACCTCAAAACAATTACAATTGGCCCAGTGCAGTGGTTCACACCTATAATGCCAGCATTTGGGGAGGCCAAGGCAGGTGGATTGCCTGAGACCAGGAGTTCAAGACCAGTCTAAGCAACATAGTGAGACCCTCCCCTCTACAAAAAATTAAAAAACAAGCTGAGCATGGTGGCACATATCTGTGCTTCCAGCTTCTCCAGAAGCTGAGGTAAGAGGAAAACCTGGGGTGGGTAGCTCCTCTCCTCAGCTGGTCATCTCATCATCTCTTCAGCTCTCAGTAGAGAGGACACCCTGGTGTGGGTAGCTCTTCTCTCTGCCACTGATCATCTTGTAGTCTCTTTTTCAGTCTGGACAAGCCTGGGGTATTTCTGGCCTTCAGAGGAGAGAAAGTGTGTGTTGATTGGTCTATGGGCAGCCATGGGTGGGCCCGGAGAAAGCCCCATAAATTCCCATTCAGGTCTTCATGACGGGCAGCCCAGTCCCCAGGCTTCAGGTCTTCCTCAGTTTGAAGGTGGGGCCCCTCCCAGGACCTTCCCCTTTCTTCCCCACAGCCTGCCTTTTGGTGCTGTTCATGGTTCCCAGAGTGTTCATTCATGTTCATCAGTGCCCAAAGTCCGGAAGGGGCCAAGGCAGCAGGAGGATGGCATGTCAGTGCTGCCACAAGTGTGTGTACACTCAGCTTGGTTGTGACAGTGCCCAGGCTTAGCTACAACTTTGCTATGAGATTAGAGTGGGCACTGGGAGTGGGGAGAGGCCAGATAGTGAGAGCAGGCACTTCCAAGGGTGAGAGGGGAGCAGGGAGCCCTTCCCAGGCCATGAGAGTGCAGAGATGGCTGGGACCACAGCCGTGGCTGGGCAGTGGCAGCTACACCCGGGAGGGTGGAGCTCCTGTCTGCTCCTGGTCCCCAAGAGCACACGAATTCCCAAGTCTGCAGCTGTGGCCACTGCTGTGCCTGGGGGGCACAGGGCTCCTGTCTTGCCAACTTAGAAGGGGGCAGGGTATCTGCCTGTTCCCAGCTCATACGAGCTCCATGGAGTGGTCGGCTCTGGCTGCTTCTCCCCCGCTGCAGCCAGCATCATGGCAGCAGCTGCTCTGGATGGGCTGCCACTGCCATCACTGTAACATGCTCTTTGGGACTTTGTGGTTCCTGGAATCTCCAAGCTTCCAGGTGCCACTGCATTCCCCTAATCCAGACACAGGTGCTTGCAGTGAAAGCTGCAGTGCAGTACATCTGGTCCAGCTGCAGCCTCGCACAAAGCCAGCACCTGTGCTGGGACTTGGAGCTGCCTGACACACCACAACAACCAGCGCGCCTGGCTGTGTGCAGTGACTGGACCCTGCACTTGCTCACCACACACGCTTCGCCACTCTGCATCTGGCTTGCCCTTGGCAGGTGTGAGACCTGAGCCAAACGCAGCCTGCTACGTAGAGCAGAACAAGCTGAAATAATGAACAATATTCAAGCAGAAGGTGCCAGCAGCCTCAGAGGTTTCTGGCCGGCTAAGTGACACCCCAAGGATTCCACGACACCACCACAACCAGTCATTATATTTTCTGTCCTTTTTTACTGGCTTTAGGTATATTTTTGCTCTTCTATTTTTTCATGAGGTGGACAATGAGATTATTGGTTTTAGACTTTTTTTCTTTTCTGAAGCAAGCAATCACTGCTATACATTTCCCACTATGAATTGCTTTAGGTATATACTTACAATTTTTTCTTTTTCTTTTCTTTTCTTTTCTTTTTTTTTTTTTTTTTTTTTTTTTTTTGAGACAGAGTCTTGTTCTGTTGCCCAGGCTGGAGTGCAGTGGCACAATCTTGGCTCACCGACACCTCCACCTCCCAGGTTCAAGTGATCCTCCTGCCTCAGCCACGCTAGTAGCTGGGATTACAGGCACACGCCACCATGCCTGGATAATTTTTGTATTTTTAGTAGAGACAAGGTTTCGCCATGTTGGCCAGGCTGGTCTCAAATGCCTGACTTCAGGTGATCCACCTGCCTCGGCCTCCCAAAGTGCTGGGATTACAGGCGTGAGCCACCGTGCCCAGCCTATATTTACAATTTTTCATCTTGTACTTTTCTTTTCACTCAATTCAAAATAATTTCTTAACTTCATTTGGTAGTTCCTTTTTGACTCATTAATTATGCAATATTAAGAAGCGACTGCTTTATTTCCAACATTCTGGTGATTGTCTTGTTAGTTTTCTGTTACTCATTCTTTGTTTAATTCTATTATAGAGTAATACATTTCATATAATTTGTGTCCTCTACAATTCCTTGCTCTTTGCTTTCATCGTTTGGGATATTATCTATATTGGCTGCTCACCAGGTGCACTGGAAAAGAATATGTATTTTACCATTTGGGGGTGGAGTGTTACATAAATGTAAGTTAAATCCAATCATTCGTGGTGGTGTTCATTTTTTTCTGTATACTTGCTGATTTTCTGTCTACTGGTTCTATCAATTACTGAGGGAGGATATATCCAACTACATTGTCGATTTGTCTGTTTATCTTTTCAGTTATTTCAGCTTTTTTCCTCATGTCTCTGAAGCCTTGTTTTTTATGTTCATATGAGGGACTCCTGCAGGCCAGTGCCAAGCTGCCTTTCGCCCTTAGCTTCCCTCCCCTGTTCACCAGTGACCAAAGTCTGGAGGGGGCCAAAGCAACACGGGATTATTTTGACTTTTAGGATTATTATGACTCATCACAATGAAATACCTCTTTTTATCCTTAGCAACATTTGTTTCTTTGAAGTCTACTTTCTTTAATATTAATATAACTGATTCCGGCTTTCTTTATATTTTGCTTTTAAATTTCTTATTGAGATTTTACAGTAAATACTTTGTAAATTTGTTTTGAGATGATGTCTTGCTCTGTTGCCCAGGCTGGAGTGCAATGGCGCGATCTCGGCACGCTGCAGCCTCCTCCCGGGTTCAGGTGATTCTTCCACCTCAGCCTCCCAAGTAGCAGGGATTACAGGCGACCGCCACTACACCCAGCCAATTTTTTTTTTTTTTTGTATTTTTTGTAAAGATGGTGTTTCACCATGTTTGTCAGGTTGATCTCAAACTCCTGGCCTCAGGTGATCCGCCCACCTCAGCTTCTCAAAGTGGCATGTATTTTTAATATACTTCATTTTTTACAGAAATTTTACTCTTACAGCAAAATTGAGTAGAACCTATAGAGAATTTCCATGCATGCCCTGCCTCCACACACTCACAACTCCCCTCACTCTTAGCATCCCACACCACAATAGCACACTGTAACATGGATGTTCCTACATTGACACATGATTATCCACAAAGTCTACAGTTTTTGTTAGCATTCACTTAGTGTTATGCATTTTATGGAGTTTAACAAATATACAATGACATGTATTCACCACTGTAGTATAACACAGAATAGTTTCACCACTGTAGTATATATAACACGAAATAGTGTCACCACTGTAGTATAATGTGGAATAGTGTCACTGCCCCTAAAAGTCCTCTGCCTACTTATCCCTTTCTTCCCTCCAACTGCTAGCAACCATTGATCTTTTCCTTCTCCACAGTTTTGCTTTTTCCAGAATGTCATGTAGTTGGAATCATACAGCATGAAGTCTTTTTAGATTAGCTTATTTCATTTAGTAATACACATTTCTGCTTTCATATCTTTTCTTGGTTCAATACTTTCTTTCCAGCATTGAGTAATACTCCATTGTCTGCATGTAGCATAGTTTGTTTCCCTACCTAAGGAAATCTTAGTTGCTTCTGAGACTGGTCTATATAAATAAATTTGCTATAAACATTTATCTGTAGGTTTTTCTGTAGACATAAGTTTACAATTCATTTGGGTAAATACTAGAGTGTATGGCTGGGTTGTATGATAAGAGCATGTTCAGTTTTCTAAGAAATGGCAAAGCTATCTTACAAAGTAACTGTACCATTTTGCATTCCCACCAGCAATAAATGATAGTTCCTGTTGCTCTACATTCTTACCCGGATTTGTTGTTGTCAGTGTTGTGGATTTTCACCATTTCAATAGGGTATGAGTGTTATGTCACTGTTGTTTAAATTTGCAGTGCCCTAATGATGTGATGTTGAACATCTTTTCCTATGCTTGTTTTCCATCAGCATAGTTTATTTGGTGAGTTGTATGTCTATGTCCTTTGCCATGTTTTACTTAGATTTTTCCTGATCTTATCATTGAGTTCTAAGAATTCCTTTTATATTTTGGATAAGAGTTCTTTTTCAGATGTGTCTTTTACAAATAGTTTCTCCCAGTCTGTGGTTTGTCTTCTCATTCATCTGACATTGTCTTTTGCTCAGCAGCAGTTTTTACTTTTAGTGAAGTCTAACTTATCAATCGGCTTTAACATGATCATGCCTTTAATGATATATCTGTAAAATCATTGTCATTCTGAAGTCCATATACATTTTTTCCTAGGTCATCTTCCAGAAGTTTTATAGTTTTGAATTCCACCTTTAGATCTTTGATGTACTTGAAATCAATTTGTGTGCAGGATGTTAAGTCTATTAGTAAATTTATTTTTTTTGCATGTGGATGTCCAGCTATAGCACTGCTTATTGAAAAACTATCAAGATTATCCTTTCTCCATTTTATTTCATTTTATCCTTTGTTAAAGATCAGTTGACTGTATTTATGTGCTTCTGTTTATTATTATATCAACACCACCATCTTGATAAACACTTAGCTTATGGTAAATCTTGAAGTTGGGTAGTGTAAGTCCTCTAACTTTGTTCTTATTTATTTTTACTTTTCATTTATTTTTTTATTTTTTTATTTTTTGAGTCAGAGTCTAGCTCTGTCGTCCAGGCTGGAGTGCAGTGGCGCAATCTCGGCTCACTGCAACCTCCACCTCCTGGGTTCATGCCATTCTCCTGCCTCAGCCTCCCAAGTAGCTGGGACTACAGGCGCCTGCCACCACGCCTGGCTAATTTTTTTTTTTTTTTTTTTTGTATTTTTAGTAGAGACGGGGTTTCACTGTCTTAGCCCGGATGGTCTCAATTTCCTGACCTCGTGATCCACCCGCCTCGACCTCCCAAAATGCTGGGATTACAGGCGTGAGCCACTGTGCCTGGCCAACTTTGTTCTTTTAATTCAATAAAACATTGGCTATTCTGTGTCTAAGATAACTCCATATACATTTTATAATCAGTTTATTAACATTCACAAAATAGCCCACTGGAATTTTGATGGGGATTGTGTTGAATCTATAGATCAATTGAGCAGAACCGGTATCTTGGCAATATTGAACCTTCCTATTCATAAAAATGGAATATCTCTTTATTTATTTAGTTATTTCTTGACTTCTTTCAACAGATTTTGGAGTTGTTTGCATATAGATATTGTGCATATCCTGTTGGATTTGTATATATTTGGGGGTGCAAGTGTACATGGTATGTGTTTTTAATTTCAGAGTTCATTTGCTCATTGCTTTTATATAGGAAAGTGATGGGTTTTTAGATATTAACCTCATATCATATAATCTTGCTATATTTGTTGTTTATGTTTTTCACACATTTACTTTTATAACCTGCATATAATATCACATTTGAAGTGAAGTACTTCTAAGTAGGTAATTTTTTTATTTTGCAATCTCTACTTGTTAACTGATGTTTTTATCATTTTTATTTAGTTTATGACATGTTTAAATTTAGTTCTCTCTAAAATGTGTTTTTTAGGTGTTCCCTCTCTTTTACACTTTTGTTTTCCTTCCCTTTGGGTTTGGGTTACTTGAACATCGTTTACTATTCTATTACAGTCTACTTAGAATAAATATTTTACTCTTTAAGTTGAATACAATAATTTTACAGCCATATATGTCCCTGTTCACTTCTGTACTTTATGTCATAGTTGCCTTATGCTTTAAGTTTAGATACATAAAAAACTTTTCCAGAAATGCTAAGGTTTTGACTTTAAAACTTCATACATATTATAAAAACTCTCAAAAGGAGAATAATAGTCTATTACATTTCCCCAGGTATTTATCATTTCTGTTGTTCATGCTTCATTTCTGATGTTCCTGGGCTTATCCATTATCATTTCTCTTCTACCTCAGTACCTTTCTTTTTTCCACACCAGTTGTTTGGAGAAAATATTTTGCATGGAATTATCTTAGTTTTCCTACCTCTTAAAACTTCACATAAATCTCAAAGGTTACTTTTCCTGGATATCTAGTTCTTTGTTGACAGTTCTTTTTCTTTCAACACTTAAAAAAGTTTCCTCCTGCTTCTTTCTGGTTTTCAGGCAAGATTTCCACATCTATTTGAATCTTTGTTTTTGAAAAACAATGTGTCATTCTTTTTCTGTTTTCCATTTACTTGCCTTTATTATTCAGCAGTTTGGGGTTGCTTGGAATCTTGAATTGATATGTTTATGTCTTTTGTCAGATTTGAGAAATTTGCATTTATTTATTTATTTATTTTACATTTTGTTGAACACCACATCTTTCACCAGTTCTGTAATTGCAGTGATGCAAATGTTAGATATTTTGGTATCTTCCCACAGGTGTCTCAGGCTCTGCTCATGTAAAAGATTTTTTTTCTGTTGTTCACATTGAATGCATTACACAGGACTATCTTGAAATTCACAGGATATAATCAACTAAACAGTGACCCTGAAAAAAAGTAGGTCCATGCCCTAATTCCCAGGATTTGTAAATGTGACCTTACATGGAAAACGAGTTTAGATGAGGTCAGTCTGAATTAATGGAGTGGGTTATAAATCCAATGACAAGTGTCCTTATAAGGAACACACAGCAAAGAGGTGGAGGCGGTGTGACAATGGATCCAGATATTGTAGGGATACAACCACAAGCCCAGGAATGCCAGCAACTGCCAGAACTGGGAAGAAGAAAAGAATCACATCTCACATAGAGCTTTCTGATAAATCACAGCTCTGTCAACACATTCATTTCAGACTTCTCGCTTCCAGATCTGTGAGAGAATAAATTTCTGTTGTTTTAGGTCACCCAATTTGTAGCAATTTGTGACAAGAGTCACGGGAATCGAATGCATGGGCTCTGAGCTAATCTAAGGTTTGTTTTTGTTGCCACTTCTCAATTAATGTTATGTTTTAGTTCTAAATATTTCCCCTTGGCATCTTTTTTGTTCTATTTCTTTCCTGAGATTTTCTATGTTTTTATTTGTTAAAAGAGTCATTGCCTTTATTTATTGGGCCATTTTTATAATAGTTGCTTTAATATCTTTTTCAGAAAATTATAACAAGTGCATCATCTCAGCATATATGTCAATTGACTATTCTTTCATATATGAGTTGTGAGTTGTGATTTTCCTAGGTTATTGGATGCCAAATAATTTTGGATATTATCCTGGATATTTTAAATATCTTATTATGAGACTGTGGGTCTTTTAAAAAATCCTACAAATAATGTTGATATTTTTGTTTGACAGGAAATCAGTTGGGCTTAGACCACAAGTTCCAACCAGTCTTTTATGGATTATAAATTATCTAATATAGCTGTTTTCAAAGCGTTTGCAGTGTTGTTTATATCTGATCCAGGTGAGCACCACCCAGTGGCCAGGCTGTGACATGGGCAGTGGTTTATCCCATAGTTCAGTTCTCAAAATCCATTGATGCTAATAAGGGTCAAAGCCATGCATATATCATTTGAAATGAACTCAGAAGTACAAAATCAACACTCAGGGATCACTTTCTCAAGCTCTCCTCTCTCTGCAATCTCCCTAGTACTTCTGCAGTACCCTTGGTCTTCCCCTTGTGGTCGTCATACCAGAAATCTAAGGTTTTGGGGGTCCCACTCTGTTGTTCAGTGACAGGTAGACAGAGACAGGCAAAAGCAATAGAGTTTCATACCACCCGTGGGTAATCACAGCTCCTCTGATCAGACAGGGAGGTGCCCTTCCTTAGAGTTTTGGCTCTGCTGCCAATGCCGCCATGAGATTGCTTGGGGACTGGGGCATCCAAGAATAGAGGGGAAAAATGCATAATAATCCCTACTCTCACTGAGTGTTAGGAGTTATCTTTCTTTTTTTTTTTTTTTTTTTTTTTTTGAGATAGAGTCCCACCCTGTCACCCAGGCTGGAGTGCACTGGTGCAATCTCTTCCGCTCACTGCAACCTCCACCTCCCGGATTCACATGATTCTCCTCCCTCAGCCTCCCAAGTAGCTGGGATTACAGGCACACAGCACTATGCCTGGCTAAATTTTTTTGTATTTTTAGTAGAGATGGGGTTTTGCCATCTTGGCCAGGCTAGTCTCGAACTCCTGACCACAAGTGATCCACCCACCTCTGCCTCCCAAAGTGCTGGGATTACAGGCATGAGCCACTGCACCCTGCCATGTTTCTTGAGTTTGAACTAGAGGATTGCTCCTGTCGTTTTCTGTATCAGTGCTCTGGTGACTACTTCTGGGTTTGGGGTGTGGTCAAGTTCAAGTTAGAGGATATTGGAGGCAACACTGAGAGTTCAGTGGTACTTTAAATTCTGGTCGTTTCCCCCAAACTGTCTGCTACTATTACTTTTCAGAGTTCTTAATAGCTTCTTCATGCATTCTGTTCTGGTTTTATGGCAATTTTAAGTAAGAAAGACAAGTGTGATTATTTCATCTTCTACTAAAAAAAGAATTATGGTAGATAATTTTAAAAATCATTGTAATAATTTTACCAAAATTTACTCTATAGTAAAGTGAATAATGGATGTGTGATGCAACAGGATACAGTGACAGATTGCTGATGTTACAGTGACCCAACCTGTGTAATAGGGAAAAGACGACGATGGCACCAACCAAAATAGACTGATGGATAATGCTTCGTTCCAGCTTCCTCCATTTGTGAAAATCTCGTCAATTTCAATGGTCAAACCTCATTCACTTCTAAGCAGGAGGCAGTCAGTAGAATATGCTGAAAGAAAACAAATTGAGACCTTAAGAAAAATCAAGTAATACAAATGTATATGTGTATCTTTACAACAGAGCTAATGTAATATCTTCTAGTTCCAATTTCAAATTCTGATGATTAGTCATATTCCATTCTCTAGTCCTGTAACCAAGTTTTTAAACACATGCATGCATGTTTGCATAGGCATAGTATATAAATACAATGCAAACATACACATATGGGTGCCTGTATATATAGTACATAGGTCCATGCAGATTTACACACAGAGATACACATATATTAATTTATCTTTATATATCTAGAGATGGAGTCAAATATTTTATAATTTTCAATAAATATAAGTATACATTTTATTACAAGTATTGACCAAAGAAATATGTGATCTGTGTCTGACACTAAGCCTTTATTATTTTCACTTCTGTTATTAGTTTAATTTAAAAGTGATGGATTCTATTAGTCAATACAACTCATGGTGGCATACTATATGTACTGTGAGTCATATTATATTTTGTGTGCTATGACATGTTTTCAAACACAGTGACTGTTATAATCAAGCTTTCCAAATATCAATAATTTAAATTAGGTTAGTCACTGTATATTCCTTGGAAAAGATGGTTTATTGTTTATATGAGTCATATCTGTTTATGAAATAAGTGTCCCTATATATCTCTACTAGAAAAAACTTTTTCAGATATGCATTTGCTACAGTGCAGTATTAGCGATTACCTCTATTTAAAATTCCAGACTTTAAAAATTGGATTTCTTCCCAACCTTATGTAATTCAGATTTTTAACTAATTCAGCCAGTCATCTCATTAGTCTGGATTTCTGAAGTTGGACTGTGCTTGTCCTGAATCTCAGCTTTGATTATTCTATGGATCCAAAGAATTATTCAGTGCCCTAATAAACATCGTTCTGTCCATTTGAACCTTTGAGCCTTTCTTTTCCTACTTTAAAGATATCAGTTACAGCTGTAACTTCTGCTTGACTTGAGCAAGAGCTTTAAGATCTTTTTCAGCTGCAATACCCTAAAATTTAAATCATCACCTCTGGTTTAAAAAAAAAAAAAAAAAAAGTGAGTTTTAAAGCCGGGAGTTCCAACAAAGCTTTAAAAACAATAAGCAAGAACGAGTGACAGTTTCCAGAGATTTCTCCCATGTAAACTGCTATTTATGTCATCTTTAGTGCCATTGGCACCGAGCCAGCCACAGCTTGGTGAAATGGGAAGGGCAGGAAAGAAGCGCTATACTAGGAAACAGTTTCTTAGTATTTTCATGTCTCTGCAAATTTTATTTGATAGAGTTAAGCTTTGTCGATTAAAGCTTATAAGTGTTTTAATAATACTTTTAGCTTTTTTATATATGTTCCAACCTTGTCTAACACATAGGCATATGAGTCAATTATAGGGTTTGACTTAAAAGAGAGCAAGAAAATACATCAACCCCTCAATGAAGCTCTGTCCCCAAATAATCTTTCCATTGACTCTGCTGATGTTTACTTTAAAAACTCCAGTGTCCACTGTAACATCTAAACTGGTCCATGCAATGAGGACCTGCAGGCTCAGAAAGTAATGGAAGGTAGTAGTTGAGGACATTCAATCAGGATGAGGGACCAAAAAGCAGAGAGATGCAGGCTAATATGTAGGCAGAGATAAGAACTTTGAAAGGCATGGAGCCACCTAGTGCAAGAGGCAGTAGAAATGAGGGTGATTCTGGGAGGGGAAAAAGGTAGGTGGGGTGCATAAGTGGAGGGTGATCAGGTTTAGAGCTGGACACTGATAAATCTGCATGAAGCCAGACGTGAATTTCCGCATGAGTAAAATTTCAATGATAAACTCTCACCTCTCTCCAAATGGTTATCTGTGAAACTATGCTTCCTCCACACCCGCACATGCAGCTCTGCTTACACGCTGCTCACAAGCAGGCTGAGCCAAAACTCAATTGTAAGGAAAATTTAAAACCTCACCTGTAGCAAGTGCAGCACATTAATATAAGATATGAAGAACAGGCTGGGTGTGGTGGCTCACGCTTGTAATCCCAGCACTTTGGGAGGCTGAGATGGGCGGATCATGAAGTCAGTAGATAGAGACCATCCTGGTCAACAGAGTGAAACCCATGTCTACTAAAAATACAAAAATTCACTGGGCGTGGCAGCACGTACCTGTAATTCCAGTTACTTGGAAGGCTGAGGCAGGAGAATGGCTTGAACCCGGGAGGCAGAAGTTGCAGTGAGCCGAGATCATGCCACTGCACTCCAGCCTGGTGACAGAGCGAGACTCCGTCTCAGAAAATAAAAAAATAAATAAATAAAAGATAAGAAAAGATAAGAAGAACAGGGGTCACTGGGGAGCTAGACGAGTGGAGGTGTGTAGGAATGCTTTGTAATTTCCACTCATTTTTTCTGTGAACTTGAAATTGCCCCCAAAAGTAAAGCCTGTTAATATTTTTAAAAAGTAAAACCGAAGACAGATGGAACTTATGATATTTTTCCAGGATGAGGACTTCACTGCACTGGCATTCTTCAGTAAAGTCAACTGCCCATGATTCAAAATCTTGGTCATCGCTGCCTAATCCTCTGGGGCAGACATGTCTTTGCACTGGGGTGTGAGGACTGCTAAGTTGTTCAGGTTTGCTTTTCACACAGAGCCAGCTGTGTGTTCTTCTCACAGGTATATCTTTACCTCTGAAGTGATCAGCAATTACTTCCTGGTTGATCATTTTGTTATTTATTTATGATTTTTTAGGTTGCAAAGGTGGTCTTCCAAAGGAAGTCCTTTGGAAATTGTATGAACTTTTGAGAGGGAGAGAGGAAGAGAAACAAGCACTGAGAAAAAGCAAATGGCAAAGCTGTGCCTCACAGATGATACAGGAGAAAGCACAGGAGATGGAGAAAGGAACAGGAAAAATAATTTTTGGGGTAGTAAATATTACAAATAAATAAACACAGAGTAGTAGGGAAACACGTAACAAGGCAAACTCACCTAAAGTGAAAGCAAAGTATCCAGAAAAGGATATTAGATCTCAAAATCAATAATCTCTTTGAAGTGTGAATGCAGAGGCTGAGGTGGGTTCTGAAGGACGTGAGAATTATACATCCCATAGTTACTACTATTATGGATCAGAACCCCCAAATTGAATCAACTGAGAGGAATACCGGTATCTGCCCAGGCTTGATGCAAGTGTCCACGGACAGGATACGTCTGCATCTTTACCACACGCCAAAAACCCAGCATCAGTCTCAGGATTCAGGTGTACAGAGGAGGCTAGGCAATGCAGAACCCCTCATTAAAAGAAGGCGAGGACACTGGATGATTTCCAAAGAAGGATGAGTGATAGAGAGTTGGGTCATAACAAATGCTAAATGCAGGGGTAGGGAGAGGTTTTAGTCCCTCTCTGATTTCGAAGAGCTTATTTATTACTAGGAAAATAAGCTTTGGATTACAGATATTTTTCTACTCTTTTTAACTTTGTTTAAAGATGTCTATGATGGTTACATGTGTAAGTATAACATATTTGCAATTATAGCTTCTGAATTTGATGTCCTTTTTGGAAAGATATCAATACTGATCCCATAAGCTTCTTTAAAATAATTAGTTCAGGTGTAATATCAGCCCATGTGATGGCCTAAAGAAGGCAGTGATGGAAGGAATTAGGCTGCATTTAAGGAGATGGAAATGGCAACAAAATGATTGATGACTCAGGTGTGGCATTGATTAGTGGGGAGGAAGACCACCTTTTCACATATGTCACATTAAAGGGAGTTGAGTAGTGAAAAGTTGAGAACTCTGAGAGAGGTGTCAATTGGAGGGTTAGGTGAAAATAAGCTTTAGCTCGTTCCATTTCCATGGAAATAGAAGAAATTTCAGGTGATTTTTTTTTAGATAGGTGATAAGAAGAATCGTGAGACAAAAGTGACCAAGTGAAGAGCAACCTTGGTGTGGGAAGCAGTGACGTGGATACAAGAACAATGTTTACGGAAATAGATATAGATAACCAGCAGGAGTGACTTGAAGTTATCAGGGATGAAGGACTTACTTGGATGAGAGTCACAGTGAAGGTTCACATCTAGATTTGGGGAGAAAGTATTGTAGTGACAAAATTCCACTGCAAGTGAGGCATAGGTTCTGGATATTAGCCCTTTGTCAGATGAGTTTTCTCCCATTCTGTAGGTTGCCTGTTCACTCTGATGGTAGTTTCTTTTGCTGTGCAGAAACTTGTTAGGTTAATTAGATCCCATTTGTCAATTTTGGCTTTTGTTGCCATTGCTTTTGGTGTTTTAGACATGAAGTGCTTGCCCATGCCTGTGTCCTGAATGGTATTGCCTAGGTTTTCAGGGTTTTTATGGTTTTAGGTCTAACATTTAAGTCTCTAATCCATCTTGAATTAATTTTTGTATAAAGTATAAAGAAGGGATCCAGTTTCAACTTTCTACATATAGCTAGCCAGTTTTCCCAGCACTATTTATTAAATAGGGAAACAACAACCCCATCAAAAAGTGGGCAAAGGATATGAACAGACACTTCTCTAAAGAAGGCATTTATGCAGTCAACAGACACATGAAAAAATGCTCATCATCACTGGCCATCAGAAAAATGCAAATCAAAACCACAATGAGATACCATCTCACATCAGTTAGAATGGCGAGCATTAAAAAGTCAGGAAACAACAGGTGCTGGAGAGGATGTGGAGAAATAGAAACACTTTTACACTGTTGGTGGGACTGTAAACTAGTTCAACCATTGTGGAAGACAGTGTGGTGATTCCTCAAGGATCTAAAACTAGAAATACCATTCGACCCAGCCATCCCATTACTGGGTATATACCCAGAGGACTATAAATCATGTTGCTATAAAGACACATGCACACATACATTTATTGCAGCACTATTCACAATAGCAAAGACTTGGAACCAACCCAAATGTCCATCAATGACAGACTGGATTAAGAAAATGTGGCACATATACACCATGGAATACTATGCAGCCATAAAAAAGGATGAGTTCATGTCCTTTGTAGGGACATGGATGCAGCTGGAAACCATCATTCTGAGTAAACTATCGCAAGAACAGAAAACTAAACACCGCGTTTTCTCACTCAGAAGTGGGAATTGAACAATGAGAATACTTGGACACAGGGTGGGGAACATCACACACCAGGGCCTGCTGTGGGGTAGGTGGAGGGAGGAGAGATAGCATTAGGAGATATACCTAATGTAAATGATGAGTTAATGGGTGCAGCACACCAATGTGGCACATGTATACATATGGAACAAACCTGCACGTTGTGTACATGTACCCTAGAATGTAAAGTATAATAATAAATAAATAAATAAAAAGAAAGTGTGGCATGAAAAGGAGATGAATTAGATTAAATGAAATAAGGGACAACAGCATTTGTTGAGATTCACTTTGCACCAAGGTTGACGGAGAAGATAGTACTAGCAAGAAATTCGACACTTGTGCAGTATTCATTCCCAATATTGAATTGAATTTCAGAAACAGAAATGTCTAGTTAATCGCCCAAACCTATGGAACCATGAAGTTGCCATGCCACAGTTTGTGTGACATTTGTCTGATTCTGAGTACTATTGTGTTTGTGCATATTCATCCTGATTCCCTGTGTGAATGTGTGTGTACCTGTGTATGTGTGTCACTTATAATTTGTGTGATTTCCAGCAGGTCTCTTCATTTCTCTTAATCTCTCTGAAGTTCTCTTCATTCCCTTATGTATTATATATCATGCCTATAAAATATCTGCCTTACAGGGATGCTGTCAAGTTTAGAAATTATGAACATAAAAGCCTTGGTATGAGGTCTGCAATGTAGCAGGTGATCATTAGTTGGCAGTTCAAGGGAAACTTCTTGGTCATCCCAGTCATACATTTTTGTATAAAGGATATGTATGCTACTTTACTAATCAAATTATTTCATCCTTATTTTTGGAATTTGTATTTAATGTTTGCCTTTATTACATCATTATAGGTTCATTTCCCTGCTCTATAACTTAAAATAGACTGAGTGCTATTAATTGCTTGTGAAGTCACTTCACTTTCTGATTTGGAAATACAATAAGTTTTTATATCTTCATCTGATTCTCAAAGGAGCAATTATTTGTGATTCTACTACTTTACTTTGTTTTCCCCAAATGGCAAACAACAATGATTACTTGTGGTGATTTCTATTTAAATACAATTTTACGACTCTATGTATGCGATATATTGTTCCTAAGATATCTTCTTGAAAATGCCAAATATCTTTTAAAGTTAAATGTTAAATGTCTCTTTAAAATAATCTTGTAGGGCAGATATCTAGGTGTGCAGTGGCTCACACCTGTAATCTCAGCACTTTTGGAGGCAGAGGCAGGAGGATCGCTTGAGGCCAAGAGTTTGAGACCAGCCTGGGCCATACAGGGAAACCCTATCTCTATAAAAAATGAAAAGAAAATGGCCAGGCACGGTGGCTCACGCCTGTAACCCCAGCACTTTGGGAGGCCGAGGCGGGTGGATCACGAAGTCAAGAGATCGAGACCTTTCTGGCTAACATGGTGAAACCCCGTCTCTACTAAAAAATACAAAAAAAATAAAAAAATAAAAACAGCCAGGCATGGTGGCGAGCACCTGTAGTCCCAGCTAACCGGGAGGCTGAGACAGGAGAATGGCGTGAACCCGGCAGGTGGAGCTTGCAGTGAGCCGAGATCGCGCCACTGCATGCCAGCCTGGGTGAGAGAGTGAGACTCCATCTCAAAAAAAAAAAAAAAACAAAAAAAAAGAAAGGGAAAGGAAATAAAAGGAAAGGAAAGAAAAGAAAAGAAAAGAAAAGAGAAAAGAAAAGAGAAAAGGAAAGAACTAAGCATGACAGTGTGCACATATATTCTCAGCTACTTGGGAGGCTGAGGTGAGAGGATTGCTTGAGTGCAGGAGGCAGAGGTTGCAGTGAGCCGTGATCAGGCTACTGCACTCCAGCCTGGGGAACAGAGTGAGGACTTGTCTCAATAATAATAGTAATCATAACAACAACGAATAAATATAATACAATAAAATTATCTTGCTGCTTTAGTTTTACTGTGTTTGAAATTATTTTTGATGGGATTAGACTCAATGAATTTAACACGATGAATAAACATGTAAATTCCCTCTTAAAAATACTTTAAAGGAGAAATTAATAGTGCCCATCTTGTAAAACTTATTTCCACTAGAATTTTTTTTTAATTCCACATCAGCATAGTTCCATATGAAATACTGAGATAGTTCTACTCCATTCCTAAGACTTTCTTTAAACATAACTGTTCTCATTATTGCAATTTCTTATAAAGAAATATGCTCAACCAAATGCCCGAGAGAATGGTTTACATTTTGTTATTTTGAAGGACATCTAGAGTGAGCCCTGTGTGTATATAGAGAAAACCATTTGGAAGTAAACCTAGACTTGAATCCCAGATCTGTGAATGAAACTTTAGGCATGCTGCATAGCCTTTCTGTTCTTCAGTTGCCTTATGTAGAGAGATTAAATGACGTATTATTTAAATCGATGCTCTCCAGTGTCTTCTTGGGTGATGAGTGAACTGTCTTTGTAAAGCCAAGCATCTTTTTTCTCTCTCTCGTGCATGTGTGGCAGGGTGAAAGGCTCTCTGCAGAATGCTGTCAGAGTGCGCTGCACCCTCTCAGGCACTGTGGTGGAGCTGTGATGTCAGTCTGGGGCAACCCTGAGGAGCAGGGCAGGAGGCAATGGAGGGTGATGCACCCTGGGCACTGGAGAGCAGCCTGGCAGGGGCTCAGGTGTCAGGGAGACCAATGCTTGGGAAATGCTCTTACGAACCTCCCTAGGTCCCAGTCTGGGCCACAGGCTGCTCCCTGTTTTTTTTTTTTTTTTTTTCTTTAAAATTTATATATTATGGTAAAATATATATGACATAAAACTTGCTATTTCAATCATGTTTAAAGATACAATTGTAAAGATTAATTGTAATCCCCTTGTTGTGCAAACCTCACTACTATCTATTTTCAAAAGCTTTTGCTATTCCAAGAAGAAACTCTGTATACGTCAAGTGACATCTCCCCATGTACCTCTCCCCCAGACTTGGAAACCTCTAATCTGCTTAATGTCTCAATGAATAGGCAGAAGGTTCTAATTGGAATGTTCTAATCAATATACCTATGGGTTTACCTTTGTGGAGGACTTGGAAGCAAGCTTTAGAGAAAGGTAAGGAATAGGTGTGCCACGTTGGTGTACTGCACCCATTAATTCATCATTTACATTAGGTATACCTCCTAATGTTACATATGTATACATAGGTAACAAATCTGCATGTTGTGCACATGTACCCTAGAACTTAAAGTATAATAATAACAATAATAAAGGTAAGGAATATACGTGTTTGTGTCTGTCTGTCTATCTGCATTAGAAAGAAATAGTTGGAATTACTAATGAATAAAAAGGACAGACACTTGAAAAGAGGAAGAAGAAACGGGGACTGACTGTGAAGCTTGTTATTGTAGTTTAAGTACTTTATTATGAGAAGTGAGATATATAGTATAAATGTATTTTCTACTTTAACTTTTTCACTTTCTGGGATGCGAGCACATGCATGCTCTATGTTATTAGTCTCTTTTGTTTGACATATGTGCATGTATGTGTGGACCTGTGTGAGATTAAAAAAGGAACTAAGTCTCGTGTCTGCCTTGGTTTTCAGCCAAGAGATGAAAACAGCCAAAGCTATACAGAGAAGAGATCAGGAGACTGGGAATTCTACTTAGAGTCAAATAGGTCCAACAGAACCCCACACCCCTCCCCACGCCAAAAAAAAAAAAATGTAGGAATCATGTGGATAGCAATGTGTTCTGATGTGTGAGAGACATACAAAAATGTGAATGATGATACTGATAAAACAATAACGAGAAGCAGATGAGGTAATATCTGCGAAACTCCAAAGCAAGATGACTACCATAACCTAAGTAATCAGTCCCTTCCTCTCCTGCCTTCATTTCTTTCATTTCTTCCCTTTATTTTCAGGCCAATTAACCAGTGAACTCTCAATACCTTCTGCTTGGGTGTATATGGAGATAGGAAGCTGCCCATAAGACAGAGGAAGCCCATTCAACTATTATTTAGCTCCTCCCAGTAGAATGTGTTTGGTGGAGGCTGCTGGGTGGTTGATCTGTCTCTATTGGCTTGTCCTTGGAACTGCTTCTCTTTCTTCTTGGGAAATTTTTTTTTGTTAGTTTACTTGATTGGTCTTTGTTTTAACATCAGTAATTTACTCCTGGCCAGATGCAGTGGTTCAAGCCTATAATCCCAGCACTTTGGGAGACCGAGTTGGGCTGATCACGATGTCAAGAGATGGAGACCACCTTGGCCAAAATGGTGAAATCTTGTCTCTACTAAAATACAAAAAAAAAAAAAAATAGCTGGGCATGATGGCACATGCCTGTAATCCCAGCTACTTGGGAGGCTGAGGCAGGGGAATTGCTTAAATCAGGGAGGCAAAGGTTGCGGCGAACTGAGATCGCGCCACTGCACTCTAGCCTGGAAACAGAGAAAAACTCCATCTCAAAATAATAGTAATAATAATAATAATAATAATAATAATAATTTACTCCTAATACAGGCAGAAAATGTAGGTTCCTGCCACTTAGGGTATGAGTCACGGTACTCGAGGGTGTGCACAAGATCCAGTGGGGGCCAACCAAGTTTCCAGAGGCTGCTTTAACAGGAGCCAGAGAGCATTCATCCCTCTTGTTGGAAAAACGTTGCTATATGAAGCATGATCGCTAATGTTGCCACATCTCCCTTCCTTATGGATGAATGTGGATTGAGAGAACAAACTTGTGTATGTATAGAGTCCTAGAAATACTGAAGTTCCCTGAAAGCTGTTTTGGCTTTTCTAAGATGTGTAGTGAGAGCTCAAAAATATTTCCTTTTTATTGAAACTGGTTCAATTTGGCATTCTATGTTTGCAGTGGAAGTATCTGAGCTTTTATGATATCTAAATATACATGTTCCCTTTTGGTTCCTTGGACTTTGATTCTGGCAGAATGAATTACAATTTTGTTCAGTTGTCAGTCATTCCAATATTCCTGGCAGTAGTGACTTAATCTTTTTCTCTCAAGCTCTTCTAAAAATTCTTCATATGATGTAGATTACACATGGTTACCGTCCTAGGAAACCTGTTTTCGTACTTGATGTGTCAACGTCTCAGATCTCGTCCACATACCTTCAAAGGCTGCTCCGCTCTAGCTTCCCCATAGATTTTGGATTGTAGCCTTCGTTTCTTCTCTACCACTCTCCCTCTGTGATCTCATTCCTGACCCCTGACCTTTGCAATCATCAAAAAAGATCCAAATTTATATTTGGATTTTTTAATTGACTTCCAAATCAATACAGTTTGGCTACTACATATTATCTCACGAATCTTTTAAATTCCAAGTCTGAAACAAAATTTTCTGTATTTGCTTATCCAAATTTTCTCTATTCCTGAAGTCATGGAGTTGGTAAATTATTACCTGTTATCCACCAAGTCACCCAATATCAGAGCTCCAAATAAGGCAAACTTTTCCCAACCAGGTTATTTATCTGAATCACAGAACAGAGGAAATTATTTTAATCACAGATCAAAGGAAATACTATTTTAGCTCAGTCATAGTCTTCTAATTTCTGTTTTTGTTAAACCTACCAAGGATTATTGTCTTAAGAGTAATATTACTGTGCAGATTCTGAGACTATGAAACAATTTGCTCTTGGGTGGACGAAAATCAAGGTGAGGTCTTAGAAGCTGGTTCTAGGACATTTCCAAGTCTCTTCAATTCATCTGAATTACAGAACAAAGGAACTATTTTCTCCATTATTTCAAAGATGGTGAGTAGCTATACTATTCCAGCTGCACAGGATATGTTAGTCAATTGCACACAATGAGTGTCTTAAGACACAATGATGTAATCTGTTATAGAAACCTGACTGCCAATATTTGTCTTACCTTAAGTGTTCTTTTACTATTTCATGTCTCCTTATTTCCATTGCCACAACTTTTGTTTGGCAAATATAATAAGATTCTTGAATTATTGAAATGGCTTTCGAAATAATCTCCCTGCCTTATGTCTTGCCCTCATCATTTATCAGTGTGTTAGGTCTAAACTGAAATCACCTGTCCCCTCACAAATCCTTCAAGAGCTCTATAACGGAATAAAATGATCTTGAGACATGCCCACCCTGTGGGAATGCTTCATGGCTTGCTTGGTTCCATCCTGTGATGCTGTCTTTTAAAACATTGTCTGAAATGAAAGCATAACTCATTTGATGAGAAAAATTTTCACCCAAAACTTTAAACTCATAATTGTAAATACTCTTTGTCAAGGCTTTTGCTTTAAGTTTCTATATTCAACTAAGTTGATATCTGTTTTTAGGTAAATATTTTTAAGATTTAAGATTTCTAGTAAAGCACAAAGATTAACACTATTCCATGTGACGGAACAAAAATTTAGCAACTCTGAGACCATACCCTCTACCGTTGATATGAGGATCAGAACTGAGAGCCGACATTCCCCATGCTAACCCCACTTGGGGGGACCACATTGAAGAGAGACTTGGAGCTGTCCTAGAGACAGCTTCTAAGACCTCACCTTGATTTTTGCCTTCCCAAGTGAAAAGAGTTTCATAGTCTCAGAATACGAGCAGTAATAACAGTCTGAAATCAATACTCCTTGGTAGGTTTAACAAAAACAGAAATTATTAGAAGGCTATGGCCTCATTACTAAAATAATGCGATAGTTGAAGACGTAGGCTTAGACAATGATTAGGAAACCAGGGAATCCGGCCTCAGGCACAGAACCAGTCTGGACAAGGGAAAATGGCTTTCACTGCTGCCCCCCATCAAGGACACTCCACTGCCACTTGCTACTGGATATTGGTTACTCACTGCCTCTGACAACAGAAGGAATCCCAAACAACCCCAGCTCCTTTCCATATTAGTTCTGGATGGGATGTTCTATCCCATAACTTCCGTTTGACTCAACTTCCATTTGGCTCAGTTATGTGCCCATGCCCTAGGTTCCAGGTATCAAGGAAAGCTAATATTTGAGGGCTTTTTCTAGAATGGGAACAATCACCCTTCCTTCTACTGAGTGGCATACAATTTTGGATTTCGAAGAAATACAGTGGTTCTATTGCTAATGAGAAAAAAAAATTAAATATCCTCAATAGTTTACTTCTTTTAATGAAGTATCCACTTATACAGTTATTTCCATACTGACCACTCACTCATAAATTTCCTCCAGTTAACTCAAGGTAACTTCTTTCCTTCCTTCACCTCCTCTCAAAAGCAGATGCTAGTTATCATAAGTAACTGTCTCTATAACCAGGCAGAATCTTGGAGTGACATTTATTTTTTATCTATATGTACTATTACCTCATCTCAATACCAGAAAATATTTCATAGTGGGAGTTCAGGAAATATTGTCAGATTTAGGGGACATTCCTTCCCACTTTGACCTTCGTATTTCTCTGTTACTCAATTCCCAGGAATTAGAACTTGGCTTCTCTAGTTTCTCTTCCTTTCCACTTTTCTTCCCAAACCCTATTCCAAATCAGCAGCACTAACCAAGTTCAATTTAATTTGCAAAAGCTTTAATCCTAATACTCTTAATAATCTACAGAAGAATTAAAACAAGTTTGTGGATATTCATTCCCATATAGAAACTCTTTCCTTCCTTTGAGCCCTTCCCCCACCTTTTTTTTTTTTTTCAGTACAAATTACAGAAGCGAATGTTCTGTGCCTCTTTATATTACATTAAATAAACTCATTGCCGGCACCATTCTTCTTCCAGTTTGGAGAATTAAAATGCTTGTAGTTCATGCTAAAGGATGATGCCCCATCAGTACAGAGGAGCTCCTCCCCGTATCTGCTCACCACTCATGGTCACGTGCCTCCCCAAGAAGTGTCCCAGGTTAAAAAAAGCCACTTTGCCGAAGGTTACACATCCTCTTCAGGGATAGTCCCCATCCAATGATAGGTCTATTTGTCGAGTACACAGACTGAGCCCCCCTTATTTCAATTCTGCATTTAGGACAGCTGTGGATGCCATGTCAGGGCCAGGAGCCCACACAGACCTGTTTGTGGCAGCTGGATTCCTATCAGCTGTGCTGGTAAACCTGTTTTCTTCATTCCTTCATAGGTAGTGTCCATTCCTGAGAACAATAACAATAATCTTACTGCATGTGCATGTCCATCTCAAGGTCAGAAACAATCTTGGATCATAATAGAAAAACTGGTTGACTTTTTATAAAAATGTAAAATAATTGTAAGACAGATGCATTTATGCATTAAGCATATACTTTTGTTATTATTTATGCTATTTTAATGACAATGGTGAACTCCACCAAATATTTTAGAAGAAGATTACACCAAATCTTACATTAACTTTGGTAGATAATGTAAAAAGAGGAAATATTTCCCAACTCATTTTATAAAGTCAACATGCTTTTGATACTGGTGCTTGACAAGCATGTTTTAGGGAACTAAAATTATAGGCCAGTATTTTTCACAAGCACAGATGCAAAAATCATAAATAAAACACATCAAATTAAAACATATAACAACCATATTTTTCCTGTAATTGTAATTTGCATCATATATGCTGCAGAAATAAGACATATGTGAACCAAAACCCCCTAATAACAATTATAGAAGTATTAATTTGACATAACCAGAAAGTGAAAACAAACAAATGACTATCAACAGAAGAAAAGATAAATAAAATGTGGCATATTTACAAGGGAATAGCATGCGGTACTGAAAATAAACTACAGCTATATACAACAACATTGATGAATTTCACAAAGTAATTATAAGTGAAAGAAGCCAGACTCCAGAGGATATACACTTTTGAATCTCCATTTCTATAGAGTTTTAAAACTAGCACACTTAATCTATGGGTATAGCAGTTAGGAAAACCATGCCTTTGAATAAGAGGCAAGGACTAATTATTGGAAGACTGTTACATTGCAAGCAAAATAAAGAAAAATCCCTACTCATGGAGCTCATCTAGTTGAGGTTGACAGGCAATAAAAGCAAGAAACTAAATAAAATATTTAGGCTGTCAGTTAATAATAAGGTCTGTAGAGAAACATATGTGTGTCAGGAACTAGAAAGATATGAAGTGTTATGGTGAAGTGGGATGTGAATAGTGTGTAACTTCCTCGATTTCAATAAGATTTTCAGAAAGGACAGAGACCTGAAGTCAGTGAACAGGTAGGCCAGTGAAGAGGTCATGGCAGGCTGGGCGCAGTGGCTTACACCTGTAATCCCAACACTTTGGGAGGTCAATGTGGGTGGATCACTTGGAGTTCAGGACCAGCCTGGCCAACATGGTGAAACCCTGTCTCTACTAAAAATATAAAAATTAGCTGGGCATGGTGGTGGGTGCCCCAGCTACTTGGGAGGCTGAGGCAGGAGTATTGCTTGAACCCAGGAGGTGGAGATTGCAGTGAGCTCAGCTCTTGCCACCGCACTCCAACCTGGGCGATGGGTAACAGAGTGAGACTGTCTCAAAAACAAAAAAACAAAGAAACAAAAAAAAAAGAAAAGAAAAGGAAAAGGAAAAAAAGAGGTCATGGCAACTGGGCTCGGTATCTCACGCCTGTAATCCCAGCACTTTGGGAGGCCAAGGTGGGTGAATCATGAAGTCAAGAGATCAAGACCATCCTGGCCAACATGGTGAAACCCCATCTCTACTGAAAATACAAAAATTAGCCAGGCATGGTGGCGGGTGCCTATAGTCCCAGCTACTCAGGAGGCTGAGACAAGAGAATCACTTGAACCCAGGAGGCAGAAGTTGCAGTGAGCCAAGATCACCCCACTGCAATCCAGCCTGACAACACAGTGAGACTCCTTCTCAAAAAAAGAAAAAAAGAGATCATGGTAACCATTCAGGCTGGTAGTGACTGTACAGGCTTGGGCAGACGTGATGATATTAAGGGACAGAATAAGCAGAAGTAGACCGATTCCAGGTGTATTTGGAAAACACAGGTGATATAATTTGGTGATGGATTGGATATGTAGTGTGAAACAGTAATCCAGAATGAACACAAGGCCAGGTGCGGTGGCTCACACCTGTGATTCCAGTATTTTGAGAGGCCAAAGTGGATGAATAGCTTGAGCCCATGAGATAGAGACCCACCTAGGCAACATGGTGAAACCCTGTCTCTATAAGAAAATACAAAAAATTAGTCAAATGTGGTGGCATGAGCCTGTACTTCCAGCTACTCAAAAGGCTGAGGTGGGAGGATCACCTGAGCCCTGGAGGTCAATCAAGGCTACAGTTAGCCATGATTGTGCCATGCATTCCATTCTGGGTTTATAAAACAAAAGTAATGAACACAAGATGTGTTTAGCCTGAGAAGTTGAAAAGATAGGGTTCCCATTTCCTGATGCAGGAATTTGGTTATGGGCTTGTATGGTTTGAGTTGCCTACTACTCATAGCAATGGAGATGTCAGTAATGACATTGTTTACATGATGTGAAACTCAGGTGAGGTCTGGGCTGGGACAAAACTTTGGCAACTATCAGCAAATTTATGTGTTGTATTACACTATGGAGGGGATTTCCAAGGGAATTTCAAGAGTGTGAGACACTCCAATCTTAGAGTTCAAGGATATGGAAAAAGACAAGCATATGGGACTAAGGGGAACAGACGGTAAAGTAAGAACCAAAAAAATAAAAACAGTAAATATGAAAAATCCAGCATGACTGGCTATCCTGGAAGTCACGTGAAGAAAATCTTTCAAGAAGAACTTTCAAGAAGTATGGAGTGATCAGCCATGTCAAATGCTACTGACAGTTCAGTAAGGTAAGGATTGGAAAGTAATCATTAGGCTTACGAGTCTGGAAACAACTGGTATACCTGACAGGAGTGAATTTTGTGCAGTAGTGGGGTAAAACCCTAAGTGTAAAGCATTTAAGAGTAAATGGGAGATAACTCATTGGAGACAGTGAGAATAAACAATATTTTCACAAAACTTTGCTGAAAAATGAGCAGTGAGAAAAAGAAGTACTTAGAGGTGGGCAGAAAAATCTAGAGATTTTTTTCAAAATGAGGGAAATTATACTATATTTCCTGGTGAAAATTAATAAACATTGAAGAGGAAACTGAGGATTAAGATAGAAAGGACATAATTTCTATGTAATATTCCTGAGTAAAAGAAATAAGATCAGAACAAGTATACAGTTTGAAGAGTTGGCTTTGAAAGGAGCACAAGGAATTCATTCCTGATTACAGGAAGAAAGTCAAAATATCTGACCACAGAAGTAAATGGGTGATATGGCAGCAGGCTCGTAGATACTCTTTTCTGATTACTCTCCTCCTATTTACTTCTCTGTCTTCATCTTCCAGTTCTCTCCCAGTCTTCCTTCCTTCTTTGCTGTCCTTCAAGTCAGTATAACTCCCTCTAATCTTCATGTCTTTTTGCTGATTGTTTTCCATAAATATTTATGGGGCTTAATCTTTCAGCTTCTGCAAGTTTATACACATATGCCCCCTTCTCTCTGAGATCTGCTCTGGCCACCGTACAGAAAATGGCAACTCCTTTTTATTTTCATTCCCTGCTGTATTATTCTCCTTATTATTTAATAGCCATCTAATACATTATACCCTTTACTTACTTAGCTTATTCAATAGCTACTTTTTCCACCATATAGTTTAATGATTTGGCCATAACTCTATTCTCCATTTCTCCATTGGGGGAGCAATTGCTATGGGCTGGTCATATTTGGGCATACTATGCCTGGTTTACCATAATCAGCAATTATTAATAATATATATTATTGATATTGATTTATTAACTAAACTATTTCAGGATATAACAGAAATTGAAATGATTCTCAAATATCCAAAAGAGACTAGCTTAGCATTAACCTCATATGGAAATCAGACAAAAGGAGTACAAATAAAGATATAGACTAATTATTCTTATTAATATAAATGTAGAAAACTAAAATAAATTTTAATAGGAAAAGAATCATGCTTTATAATAAACTAGAGCTTACTTGAATTTCCTTACTAACAAATTAAAAGAGAAAAACATTAAGTTATTAGCCTCACCATAGATCTTGAAAACTGTATAGAGCACCCTTGATATAACTCACTTCATCTTAGAAAAAGACTCTATTTTGTATGTCATAGGGAACTTTGGCAACAAGGATACGATATTTTGCTTAATAAACAAATAAAAATATAGAGACTGTATTCAACCAGGTATGAACATAAACAAGCACACTCTTCCACTATCAGCGTCACCAGATGATTCTGTGGTTATAAAAAGAGCAGGCCTTCAGTAGCTCCAAATGGCCATCTTAATCCACAAGTGTTTTGCTCTCACTCATGATAAGAACTTGGCATCTGCCACTGAAGGCTCTGCCACATCACAGACTCTTCCTTGCAAGACCCACAGAACAAATGGCCCAGACCAGGAGATTCTTTTTGTCTTTTTCACTCACCTTGAGCTGGTTTATTAACCCTTTCCCCTATCTCTTTTCTCTTGATGTTAAGTGTTACTTTGTTTGTTGTGGACTGTTTAATCTATAACATTTATATGTTGATTAGGTATAACAATATGTATTTTTTTTTATATTGACTAACTTGGAGAGTGGTTTGAGGTTCTGTGCTCAGGCTCTGACTACCAAGTGAATGGGAAAAAATTGCATCATTGGGAATGCCAGGTAGCTTGTGGCTTTTGTGACTGAAACAGTATCAATAAAAGTCTGACATTTGGAAAGACACAAATGTGCATGGATCTGATTATAGTTAACCTTGCATCACTTATGATTTATTTGATAAAATTCAAGATCCATTTCAGATTGAAATATACATATAATCAAACTAGAAAGATAACTTGATAACTTAAAAGAAACCTACCAGAAACCTACAGCAAACATTGAGCTTAATGTTGGAACATTAAAGGAAACCCTCAGACCAGCATGCTCAATGTTGCTGGAGCAATTCAGTAATGAACTGATGATTCTAGTCAGTGCAATAAGATTGAGTCAAACAGTAGATTATAAATCTGAAGAGAAGAGGAAATAAAATACAATTTAATTTGTTAATAATATTATCTACCTAGAGACACAAAGGGATGGCAAAAACTGTAGGGTACCTAGGAATAATTATAACAGGAGTCTCAAGTTCTTTACTAAGTTCATTTAAAATTTTACTCTATATCTTTGTTTTATAAAGACTGAGGAATGTTTTATCATCTTCAACAATGGAAATACGTAACAGTTCAATGTAACGATTATCTATAAATTGATATTTGAATTCAATTTAATTTATTTCAAAAAATTTTTTGAAATATTTATATAGAACATTGGCCAACAAACGATGACCTGTGGGCCAAATCTGACCCATTGTCTGATTTCTTAAATTAACTTTATGGGAACAAAGCTCTGGTTGTTTGTTCGAATATTGCTTATGGCTGTTTTTTTTGGTACAATGGCAAAGTTGAGTAGTTGTTACAGAGATCATATGTTCTGAAAAGTCTAAATATTTACTACTTGGACTTTATAAAAAAAGATTGCTGATTCCTGATATAGAAGAACAAAGACCCCAAATAGGAGAATGTCATTCCTAAAAAATTATCATGTATTTAAAACTGCATATATTTTCATGCATTTAAACAATTAACACTAGATAGAGTGTTAATTGTTTAAATGCATGAAAATATACAGTTTGATCTCACTAAGAGAAGAAACAGAAGACTAAATCCCAGATTTAAGCAAATCTACACTTACAGAAAAGAAGGATGTGGAGGTAGTTGCCGTTGGAGTACAAGTACATGGGAAGGGGGTGGATTGAATTTTTTGTCTTAAAGATGTTTTTATTATTTGTTTTTTACTGAGTGTATCTCTATTTCAAAAAGAAGATGATAAAAACAGAAAATTTCAGCCTCTGGATAGGATTTTTGTCTCTTCTCTCTTCCTTCTGGAAGCTGAATGATCACTACGTAACCTGCCTCTCCCCTTTCCTAGTGGTCTAATCAGAATTATGACATCTTACTAGTTCTTCACTTCATGCACTAAAGAGACAACAATGCTCAGATCTGGGCCAGAGTGCCGAGGCAGAGGCATGGGTACGCTTGCCTCCCCACGTGTTGCCAGGGGCTGTGGGAGGCAAGTCTTCAGGCCTAATGAGTTTAGGGGGCCTGCAGGGATAGCTGTATTCTCTGTCCTCCGCTTCTGATTGTATGCTTTGAGGCCAGTGCCTCAGTGAAATTTTACAAGTTCTGTTTGCCATTGTTTCTTGTGCAGAAATTCCCCTAAGGGACCTCATACAGCTGGGTGCGTCTGGTTCCCAGGGCCAAGTATCCACTCAATAACTCCTGATTATCACCACATTTCTAACACCATCAATAAAAAGCTCAGTAAACTCTTATTTTCTATCAACAAGTAATATATAACACACACACACACACACACACACTCTGTGTGTGTGTGTGTGTGTGTGTGTATGTATGTGTATATGTATGTATATTCTGGGACTCACACAATTCTTGGAGGATTCCATTGTCCTTTCTAGCTTATGTTTGAATACTTTGAAAATCAAGTATTTCTCTAATCTCATGAGAAAATCCATTCCATTTTAAAATAGCTTTAATTATAATGAAATTCTTTCCCTCAGGGAGCTGAAACCTGCCCATGCATGACATTTACCCGTGGGTTATACTTTGAACTTGAAATCCAACACACACAAGATCTTCCCTGCAGGAAAAATGTTCACATGACTAGATGGCTGCTGTGTGGTCAGAGCGTTCTCTTTTCCTGGTTCATCTTTCTGGGTTCTTTCTGCTGCTCCTTTCTGTCACCCCATCTTCCTGCACATCTATTCTTTATCCATGATTCGACTCATCACCTTGATTTGTTTAACTCTGGGCACAGATTCCTGGCCTTCTCTCTGGGAAAATGACTTGTTTCTTGTTCTTTCCAATCTGTGGATGAATATTGAAGATCTTGGTCTGTCACTCTGGAAACTCATGGAACAAACCCCAGTGCAAGACACCCTGCCTGAAGATACATCTCCCAGTGGTAGGTAAGGCATGATTCCCTAAGAAACAGGTCCCTGGCCTTTGACCAATCAGTTGAGAAATATGTGTGCTCTTGGCCGTTCAAAACCTTATCAGAAAGAGAAATGGTGGTTTGTCTTTAAAAGAGACGTGCACGCTCCGGTCCTGAATCGGGCTGGGTGAATGATTCCGTAGCCCCATTCACTAGGCTAGCTGTGCCTGTGAGCAGCCAGATTGGAAAAGGCTGCTTCTCCTGCTGGCCGCTTAGTCTCCTCCCATTTCATGCTGTCCCCCATTCAGGCAGTCACCTTGGATGCCTGTGTGGCTGAATAGACCTGGCCTACAGTTGGCCATTTTCAATGTGGTCCATTTGGTTTTATTCCCAACTCATTTTATTATTGATTTCTCTTAAGAAGCAACACCTAACTCCGCTATTGTCTAATTACTTGATAATCAAAGTAATGCTTTCCTCAGTTTGTCTGCTCTGTTCAAAGCCCCTGTCATCAGTGAATATCAATGGCTAAGCCAGAGGGATGCTGTTCCCTATAAATATGTATTGGAGATGGTCAAAGTGCAACACAAAGCTTTTTTGGCATGTGGTGAAGTGGATAGCAAACACCTTCCACACCACAATTCTCTATTTCTATTATTTGCCAATATGTAATACTTGATAATAAAAAACCTTTAAAACCTTCACTGTTTTAAATAGTAAAAAGTCTCTAGTTTCACTTGAATTCAATATGTTGCTTTTCTATTTCTTTATTTCGAATCCTAAATACACTGTAACTTTTCTACTGTTTCATTTGGTAATGTAGTTTTTCTCCAGTAGGGAAGCACCAGATGTTTAAGCAATAAAACTTGTTTCCCAGATGTTCTACTTCTTTAAAACTACAGCAGCTAATTCACTTACATGTGAAGACTTTTGAAAAATAGATCTTGCCGTCTTCAAATAGCAAATATAATTCTTCCTCCCACTTAAAAAAAATGGTTATATATCATCCCAGTTAAATGGTTGATGGCAAACAATTTGCCTTGCACTCCCAGCTATTGGACTCAGAGGTGGCTGCACGAGAAACGTGACACCATGGAACTGAAGTGTTCTCCAAGTCAAAGAGAAAACTAAACACACATCCTTGTCTCTGACGACTGCCGCTGCAATAAATTTCATTCTGTTTCTTCCTGGAAAATTGACTAGGGTTTTGGAACATGAAGGCAAACATGTGCTGACCACGCTGCCAAAGAATTCCCGGAAAGAGGCAGAGAGGTGGCTGACCATGGGGATCCTTTTCTGCCCAGCTCCACGGTTGGATCTGTGCTGTGTGTGAGGCCTGCTGGAGGAGGGAGTTGAGTCCAGGTGGAGAAACCCCAGGTTGCACTTTAGCAGTTTCCATAGTTCCCGTATGGCCCCATTGTCTTGGGAGATTCTATTGCCTCACTTTCATTTTACCCAAGAAAATCACTGCAGCCTTCTTAGAACTCTACCCCAGTGGAATCCTCTTCTCTCCATATTGTCATCCTGTTTGTTAGCTTCAGTGCAGGGAGAACTAGTTTCAGGTGTCAGGAACAGAAGTCCAGGAGCATCAGGCGACTCCAAATCACTCTACCCTGGCAGAGGGGAACCACAGGATCATAAAAAAGACATGCAAATGAAACCACCACTCTACAGTTATTCATCTTTTAAGACATAGTGCCAGTCTCTGTGGAGCAAGACAGAGTTGCAGGAACGAAATAGTCAGAGGTGTCTCCGTCCTTTCCAAAATAGCCATGAAATTTCAGTAGGAATATAAATTATGAATCAGATCTAATAAAGTGTAATGGCTGGATACTTGCTGTCATTAGAAAGGAAAGCTGCAAATGAATACTTGGACATATTCACAATTAGGTAAAAGACAGCAGATGATTTCTAGACCCTAAACTAGATGGAAGAACTTATAATGTCCCACCAAGCCTAGGTAATTTAAAAGCAAAATGTGCTGTTTCTAGTTTCATGTGTTTTTTTATCTCATTGACAAAGCATGCTTCCTGTACAAAGCAATGAAAACAGAAATCCTTCAGGGATGGCAATAGTAAAAGCTGATAATTTAAAATAACTAAGGATCACTATCATTATTATGATTGATACATCCTTCCAAATGCTTTGGTGATATTATCTCATATAACCTTCCCAAGAACCACATTAGGCAGGATACTACTATTAACCCTGTTTTTTAGAAACTGAGGCACACAGAGATTAATTTGACCAAGATCTCAGAAAATAAATAAAATGAGTCATTTAGGATTTCATTACAGGGAGGCTCTAGATTCGAAGAAAGTGTTTAGAATAGATCTCTCAAAGAAGATGTAAAGGGAATTTTAGAAAAATCAGGAATCATTAAAAGAAACATTACATTAGAGACATGAAGAGGGAAAACTGCCTGGAATGTTTTTGAAGAGTGTGTTTTCCAATCATTTTCTTCAATTGATGTCTCCTCTTGATAACGCCTTCCTATGACATTACATTACACTTGGCAGTAAATTTAATATCATGTCTAAATTAGGTTAATGTCATTTGTAGTGAAAATTATATTTTAGTCTAGTTATTCTGTCAGCTTGATTGTCAGGTTTTTATTTAAATGATAAGGTGAAAGAATGTGTAGAAGATATAGAATATGCAAATAACCAAATGTATAAGCTTAATATAATTGACATTAATCCTGTACCCAAGAATTACTATAGATTTCTTCAAGTAACTATAAAACATTTATAAAAATTAACCATGTACTTCTTATGAGATAAATCTCAAGATATTTCAAAAAGTAAAATAAAACATACCATAGTCACCAATCACAATAAAATTAAAATTGATATAAAAAATAAAAACAAGTCTTTGTAATCTAAAAAAATTCTCAATGGTTTTAGGATAATAACATTAATTATAATAACATTTTCAAAATATGATTAGAACTATATGATTAAAATAAAGCATTGCAATAATGTATTAAGTGAAAATTGTATTAGATGAAACTTTATACCCTTAAAAACTTATTGAGGTACAAAAATCGTAAAAATCAAAGAGCTAATTGTCTACCACAAAAGTTAGAAGACTAGCTAAAGAATAAATTGAGCCAGGCACGGTGGCTCATGCCTGTAATCCCAGCACCTTGGGAGGCCAAGGCGGGCAGATCAGTTGAGGTCAGGAGTTTTAGACCAATACACTGAAACCCCGTTTCTACTACAAATATAAAAATTAGCCAGGTGTGGGGGTGTACGTCTGTAACCCCAGCTTCTTGGGAGGTTAAGTCAGGAGAACTGCATGAACCCCAAAGGTGGAGGTTGCAGTGAGCGGAGATTGCACCACTGCATTGCAAACTGGGCACAGAGTGAGGCTCCGTCTTAAAAAATAAAAATAAATAAATATAAGTAAATAAATCAATTGACATTAAAAAAGAGACAGTAAGAAACTAAAATAAAGAAATAGGCACTAAAATAGGGAAATAAAACAAAACATTGATAATGTCAAATATATATGTTAATGATATAGATATGTGGTAATAATAACATAGACAAAAGAAGCATGTATTGAAAAAGTGGTGACTCATGCTTGTAATCCGAGCACTTTGGGAGGCCAAGGCTGGTGGATCACGAGGGCAAGAGGTAGAGACCATCCCGGCCAACATGGTGAAACACCGTCTCTACTAAAAATACAAAAAATTAGCTGGGCATAGTGGTGCGTGCCTGTAGTCCCAGCTACTTGGGAAGCTGAGGCAGGAGAATCACTTGAACCCAGGAGGGGGAGGTTGCAGTGAGTTGAGATCATGCCACTGCACTCCAGCCTGGCAATAGAGTGAGACTCCATCTCAAAAAAATAAAACAAGTACTATGAATAAAACAGGCCAATTATAGGTCAATCACTCTCATAAATATACATTTTAAAATTTTAACACAATCTTGATAAACTAACACAAAATATCCAAGAAATGTATTTTGTTTATTATCAAGGTTGATATATCTAAAACATCTATGACTGTAATTTGCCATATTAACAGGTTAAAAGTTTACGTATTATATAATATATGCACACATTATGTATATATCAAGAAATATATACATATGTAAACATAACATAACCATGTCAATACATACAATATAGCCATATCAATAGATAGGGATAAAAGCTTCATAAAGTCAAATGTCAGTACATGATACAGAGGGGAACTTCTTTTATAGTTAAAGAGTACCTACCAAAATCCAAAGCAAACATTATATCTAAAACAAGAACAAGACAACAAATACTAGGCATACCTACTATTTTTTCAATGTCATCCTGAAGAACCTACCTGGGACAGCAACAAATTTTTATTGCAAGCTGATCTAAATTTTTTCCATAAGCAAATCCCAAATAATTCACTAAGGGATTATTGCAATAAAAAAGAGAGTTTTACAAGTTTGCTGAAAATAAGAAACATCTTTAAAAATAAAAAAATTGTGTATTTTTGTATACCAAGAGCAAGAACAATATAATTTTTAAAAACTGCATTTATAATATCAAACTGCAACAAACCTAAGGATAATAAAACATAGCTGTGGAGAAAATTTTAACACTTTCTTGCACATTAAAAAAACTGTAACAATGAAATATTTTAGCAAGTTCAATGATATAAAATTCAGTATCTTAGTGTTGTTAGTTTTTTCATATTGTTTTATATACAGTCTCAAATGCAATTCCACTCAAATCCTAATTAGAATCTCATATGAAAAGACAAGAACCAAACAATAGTTAAAAGATAAAAATTGAAAAGATGTTTTTATTAAAAAATTCAATCTTTATATAAAATTACAGAAAATAAATAATGTTTATAAGGATACAAACATAGATATAAATGGAACATAAGATAGAGACTCCAGAAAAAAGCTCATGTCTATGAAATCTAATATTTCATAGATTGATCATTATGATCATGCTGAAAGATGTAGCACTGAATTAATAATACTCAGATAATTTCTATCCATATGGAAAAGTAAATAAATTTAGAACTTTATCACACAAAACATAAAATTCAATTCCAGATGGATTAAAGACTTAAATATTAAAGGTAAAACTTTAAAATATTTAAAAGAAAATGAGTATGTTTCTATCATCTTGAAGTCACTATAGATTGCTAAACAAGATGCAAATATGTCAAATTATCAAGGGAAAGACTGTCGAACATCAATCTCTTTAAATTAAAACCTTCTGTTGTAAAACTGTGATAAGGAATGTGAAAGACAGTCTAAAGTACAGAAAATATTTCCCACATATCAACTATAAAAACTCTAGTACATAGAATACATGAATAACAATGAAAGAATGAAAATGCTGGATAAATTAGTGTTGGCTAACTACTGGAACAAATACTCTAAAAATTTCAGTGACTTAACACAATACAGTTGCATTTGGCACTCATGTTTCATTCTGATTTCTCCTTTGACTTGTGACCTTCCAACAGGTGATTCAGAGAATGAGTCCCTTAATAATGACTCACCATAACCTGGAGCCTTAAATCCTTCACTAGATCTAGACTTTGTTGCAGGATGATACTATAGATAAGATTTGGAGAAGAATGAAAGGAATTTTAGGGACAAATCTTGGGAGCAGTACATATCCATCCACATTTCATAGCCCAGGCAAGAATTCATAGACAGATATATATACGTACACAGACACATGGACCACAGCTACTTGTTCAGGAAGACACAGAGAGTTTGGTGAATGAACAACTACAATCAGAATTTGTATCGCAAATACTTGTAGTCCAATGGAAAAATGAATAAGAATCATGATATAAATGTTTCAGAGAAGAAAAGAAAGTGTCCAACAAAAATATTTAAAATATTTTAACCTATTTGTAATAAAATAAATGTATATTAAAATCGTAATGAGTTAGCTAACATTTAACAGCCACCAGAAGAACAAAACCTTTTCAAGTTATGTTAAGAATGTGAAGCAATATAAATTCTTACATAGTGACAGTGTCAGTACAAACGGATATCACCATACTGGAAAACAATTTGAATGTATCTAGTAAAGTTGAGGGCATGCCCCAAATCCCACTCATTACCTGTCATAACAAAAATAAATAAATTTTTATTTTAATATTAAAAACTCTAAATATTTGAAATGGTTATTGAGAAGAACTCAGATAAGGAAATTGCTGGGTACTCACACAATGGAATTCAATACATTAGTGAGAAGGAAATAAACATCTACCCACAAAAATGTGTGTGACTATCAGCAATATAATATGGAGTGGAAAAAAATTGGTCACAAAAGTATATGCACAGTCAAAATTATATTGCAATACACACAAACCCATACATTATAACCCTAACAGAATCAAAAGAATGATAAAAAGGCATGCAAATGGTTCTTTTTGGGGGCACATGTGGGGGAGCATAACCAAGAAGACAAGAGGCTTTCAATAATTGTGATGTTGTTATTCCTTAAGCTGAATGCTGAGTATATGCTGGTCCATTTTATTACACATTATACATATTGCACTTATGTATACTTCCTTTGATAAGCATATAGCATTTTTTAAAGTAAATGCTATTGGTCTAGATCAGAAAAAAGTGGCTAAATACATAGAAAAGGAACCTTGAATAGCCAAAGCAATCTTAAGAAAAAGACAACAAAGCTGCCTGCATTACATTACCTGATTTCCAAATACACTGCAAAGCTATAATAATCAAAACAGTATAGGTATTGACATGTAAATAAACATATAGACTGGTAGAACTGGTAGAATAGACAGCCCAGAAATAATCCCATGCATTTACAATCAACTGACTTTTGACAAAGTTGCCGAGAAAACAATGAATAAAGGGCAACGTCTTCAATAAATAATACTGAGAAAATTGACTGTCTACATGTAGAAGACCAAAATTTGACCCTTATCTCACATCACATACACACATCAACTCAAAATGAATTAAAAACTTAAATGTAAGACCTGAAACTATAAACTGACTAAAAGAAAATATAGGGGAAGAGCTTTATGACATGGGTCTGGGCTATGGTTTTTGGAGGGTGGTAATATACCAAAAGCACAGGCTACAAAATCAAAAATAGAAAAATGGGACTACCTCAAACTAAAAAGTCTTTGAACAGCAAATGAAACAATAACGTGAATTGGAAAAAAATAGCAAATTATGCATCTAATAAGGAATTGATATCCAAAATACATAACAAACTTAAACAACTCAATAGTAAGAAAACAAATAACCCATTAAAAAATTGGCAAAGAATCTGAATAAGAATTTCTCAAAAGAAGAAATACAAATAACCAACAGACATATGAAAAAAATGCCAAAATAACAAATTGTCAGATAAATCCAAATTAAAACCACAATAAGGGCCAGGAGCTCACTCCTGTAATCCTAGCACTTTGGCAGGCTGAGGCAGAGAATTGCTTGAACCCAGAAGGCAGAGGTTGCAGTGAGCTGAGATCATGCCACTGTACTCCAGCCTGGATGACAGAGCAAGACTCCATATCAAAAATAATAATAATAATAATAATAAGCTATTACATAATATATGTTAGAATGGCTATTATTACAAAGATGAAAGATAAGTGTTGGTGAGGATGGGGAGAAAACAGAACTCTTGTACACTATTGGTGGGAATGCAAATAGTATAGCCACATGACAAACAGTATGGAGGTGCTTCAAAAAATTAAAAATAGGACAATCATATGATCCAGCAATCCCACTAATAAGTGTTTATTCAAAGAAGTGACATCAGAATGTCAAAAAGACATCTTTACTCCCAAGCCAATTGTAACATTATTCACAACAGCTAAAATACAAAATCAATGTAAGTGTTCATCAAAGGATAAGTGGACAAAAATGTGGAATATATACCCAATGGAATACTATTCAGCCTTTAAAAAGAATAAAATCCTGTCATTTGCAACAATGTGAATGATCCTGGAGAACATTATGTTTAATGAAATAACACAGACATAGAAAGACAAATACCACATCCTCTCACTTAGATGTGGAAGGTGAAAAATGTCAAACTTGTAGAAGCAGAGAGTAGAATGGTCGTTACCAGGGGTGGGAGGTGTGGGTAATTGGCAAGGTTTTGGTCAAAGGATACAAAATCTGAGTTACATAGAAGTAAGTTCAAGAGATTGATGTATAACATGGTGTCTATAGTATTGCACTCTTGAAATTGCTAAGTAAGTAGATTTTAAGTGTTCCCACTACAACAAAAAGAAAGAAAATTTAAAAAGGAAAGAGAAAAGTTTTCAAGATATTAGACCTTAACTAGAGAATAAAATGAGATGCAAATCACAAGGGTTGGCACTAGCTTGAGGAAAGGGTTTGTGAGTTATAAGCAAAGGGAAAGAAAAGGAAAGAGTACACACAAACACAGATAACTATATAGGATTAAAAGGTATGAAGTAAGAGGTACGATGTTGTAATGATGAGGACATGATTTGATAGTTTCAAAAGTGTGAAAACCATTTGCAAAAGTCATTTTGACATCCGGCTTCCAGTCCAAAATGTGAAGAGTTGGAGGTCATGTCCTTTAATTCTCGCAACACTAAGAATGCTGAAAATCAATTCTCTTGAGATCCTTCAGATAATCAAGGTCTCATCACATTCTACGGTCCCTAAAGCTGGAAAGACAGGAGGATACGGAAAGTCACAGCTCATCAGGAGCACCTACCAGTCAGAAGCGCTGATGGAGCCAGCACTGGTTGAGAATGCTGATAGGGTAATAGACAAATTGCTGAACTGGGGTGGGCTAGCTTGGGAGATGAAAATCTCTGGAGGCCTAGTCTGAATAAACGTTAGAGTTTTAGAGTTTTACCTCTAGGTGCCATATCTCGTTGTCATTATGAATCTTATAGAAAAATGCCCTTACATTTATGGCAGGGGAAGGAGAAAGATAGGCATTTTAAAATTAGCCCGGAATATTGTGTATTCCTATAGAAAGGACTGCACTCAGTGGGAACTATTTTAAGAGTTTAACTGACACTGGGGAGGGAATGATCCAACTCAAGCTTTCAAATATGGGGACCTTCCCATTTCCATCCTTCCCATTTCACCTGAAAGTTGAAATAAACAAAATAAAACAAAAAAAGTGAGAAGTGCTTGTGAAGGTTGCAGTCCAGGGACATAAGTTCAATAAAATATTGAGACCTAATTACAGAACTACAGAACACTTTTTCTACCTCCCCACTGGCCCTGTCTTACTACTCGGTGGATGGGCCCTATATAGTAACAGAGAGAAAAAACTGCAAAGCTTGGTCCCCTACTTCAAATGAAGCTCAAAGGAAACCAAAAACAACAGAGGATACAGGAGTAAGACTCCAGGGGAATTTTAGTTTCTGACACTGACGGGTGCAGCAAACAGTCAACACAGCCTAACTTAGAACCAGATAAAAATAAAAGAGTACTCTGAACACCTATTGAACTCAGCTTCCTTTCCTGAATATATCGTGTCTGTCAGTTGACAAAAATTTACAAGGCATGTAAAAGACAAAAAACACACTGTGAGAAAGATGTAGACAAATCCACTATTATACTTGGAGACCGACCTCAATACCCCTTTTATATTAATTGACAGATCCAGCAGGCAGAAATTCAGTAAAGTTAGAGTGCAACTGACCAGAAACATCAATCAACTGGATACAGTTGACATTTATAGAATCCTTTATCCAACAACAACTGAAAACAAACTCCTCCCAAGTTCACATGGAACATCCTCCAAGAATCTGGGTCACAAGACACATTTTAACAATCTAAAACAAGGGAAATCATGTAAAGAATGCTCTCAGCTGGGTGTGGTGGCTCACGCCTGTAATCCTAGCATTTTGGGAGGTCGAGGCGGGCAGATCACCTGAGATCAGGGGTTTGAGACCAGCTTGGCCAACATGGTGAAACCCCATCTCTACTAAAATACCAAATTTGGTTGGGCATGGTGGTGGACACCTGTAATCCCAGCTACTTAGTAGGCTGAGGCAGGGAGAATACCTTGAACCAGGGAGGTGGAGGTTGCAGTGAGCCAAGATCACACCACTGTACTCCAGCCTAGGTGACAAAGCGAGACTCCGTCTCAGAAAACACACACACACACACACAATGCTGTCAGACCATGGTGAAATTAAACTAGGTATCAATACATAAAAGATAGCTAGAAAATACCCAAATATTTGTCAATTAAACAGTACACTTCCAAATAACACATAGATGTAAACTGACGCAAGAGATTATACAAATACCTATTGAACTCAAGAAATGAATATACAACGTATAAAAATATAAACACTATAAATAATAAATAAATAAATATACAATTTATAAAATTTTGTGAGATGCAGTGAAGGTAGAGCTTAGAGAGAAATTGATAACATTGAATGTAAACATGAGAAAAATTTAATGTACATATTCTAAACTTTCACCTTAAAACACTAGAAAAAGAAGAGGAAAGTAAATTCCAAATAAGCAAAAGACAACAAATAATAAAAATTCAGAGTAGAAATCAATGAGGTAAAAAATAGAAAATTAACAGAGAAATCAAAGTAATGGTAACCAAGAGCTGTTGCTTAGAAAAGATTAATAATATTGATAAATCTCTAGCCAGAAAAATTAAGGGGGGAGGGATAAAAAGGAAACATACAGATTGCTAATTTCAGAAATGAATGAGGAGCCATTCGAACTGATTGCATGGGCTTTAAAAAATACTAAAGAAACACTATTAACAACTTTTTACCTATAAATTTGATAACTGGAATGAAATAGACCAGTTAGTTGAAGACTCAATATACTAAAACTCACACCAGGAGAACAGATAATCTAAATGGGTCTACATTTATTACAGAAATTACATTAACAATCATTAACCTTCCAAAACAGAAAACAGTCACCTAGATGGTTTCATTTGTGAATTCCATAAAATTTTTAAGGAAGAAATTGTATCAATTCTATATAATCTCTTATAGGACACTTTCTAACTCATTCTATGAGACCAGCATTACCATAATCCAAAAAAAAAAAAAATAACATTACTAGGAAAGGGAATTATAGATGAGCGATTATCTCTCATGAATATAGTGGCAAAATCCTCAACAAAATTTTAGCAAGTCAACTCAAACAACATATTTTAAAAATTATACATTGCTATGATTTGAGTATTTGCTTGCTACAAAACTGATTGAAGTTAAATCCCCAGTGTGCAGTATTGACAGGTGAGCTCTTTAAGAGGTGATGGGTTCATAAAGCTCTGCCCTCATGAAGGGATTAATCTATTCATGGATTACAAAATTAATGGATGAATGGGTTATTGTAAGAATGGAACTGGTGGCTTTCTAAGAAGAGGAAGAGAGACCCAAGCAGGCACACTTAGCTCCCTCACCATGTGATACCCCATGCGGCTTCAAGACTCTGCAGAGTCCCCACCAGCCAGAAGGCTGTCACCAGATGTGCCCTCTCAACCATGGACTTCCTAGTGTCTTAAGAAATAAATTCATATTCTTTATAAATTACCCAGTTTCAAGTTAAAAGAAAAAGAAAAAAAATACTAAGACACACAACATATCCAACTGGGATTTATTCAGGTATGCAAGCCTGAGTCAACATTTGAAGATTAATTAATTCATCGCATCATCAGGCTAAAGAAGAAAATCATATGATCAGATCACATCAATCAGTGCAGAAAAATTATGTGACAAAACTTAACACCTATTCATGATAAAAAGGGAAAGAAAATTAGAATTAGAGGGGGACTCCCACAACTTCATAAAGAACATCTACAAAAACCTCTAGCTAACATTATTCATAACACTGAAAAACTAGATTAGTTTCACCTAAAACCAAAAGCAAGCAAGAATGTCCCCTCTCACCAACCAATCCTATTCAATCATTAAAAATACAAGCTAATACAATCAGTAAAAAAGGAGATAAAAGATATACAGATTGGAAAGAAAAAAATAAAATTATGTTCACAGAGGATATAATTGTATTAATCTAGAAAATACCTAAAGGTGACCCAAAAACCCTCCTGGAATTAAAAGCAATTATAACAAGGCCATAGAATATAATGTTAATATGTAATATTTAATTACTTTCCTATATACCAGACATAGATTTTGAAATAACATGATTTACATTAGCATAGAAAACATATAAGACTAACATAATATCAATAGGATCCATATTCATAAAACTGCATAACTCTCATGAAAGAAATCAAGTGAGATCTAAATAAATGGATGCTTTATCAAGTTCTTGGAATAGAAAGATTTATTAGATTTATTATTAAAAATATCAATTCTCCTCAAATTGATCTATAGACTCAAGCTAATACTAATCAAAGTCCCAGCAAGTTATTTTGTCAATATTGACAAATTGACTCTAAAGTTTATAAGGAGAGGTAAAAGACCCAGAATAGCCAACATAATACTTCAGAACAAAGTTGAGGAACTACCTACTTCAAGACTTACTATAAAGTTACAGTGATCACAACAGTGTGTTGTTATCTAAGTAATAGACAAATTGTTCAAAAGACAGAAGAGCAAGCACAGAAATAAAGCCACACAAATACAGTCAATTACAAAAGTTTGGCAAAAGACAATAGCTTATTCAGTGGAAAAAAAGAATATTGTTTTCAATATTTGATGCTAGAACAATTGTACATCCACAGGAATCTATAAACAGCTCTTATACTTTTCACAAAAATGGATCACAGACCTAAATGTAAAATGCCAAATTAGACAACTTCTAGAAGATATCATAAAAGAAAGTCTAGTTGACATAGGGCTGTGTGATGACTTTTTAGATACAACACCAAAAACATGATCTGTGTGAAAAAGGGTGATCATATAGATTTCATTAAAATTAAAGGTATACTCTTCAAAAGACACTGTAAAAATAATGAAAAGACAAATCACAGACTGAAATAAAATCTTTGCAAAAATACATACCTAATAAAAGATTGGTATAAAAATACACAAAAGCTATTTTAAATTAAGCAACAAAAAACAACCCAATTACCAAATGGGCAAAAGATCTGAACAGATGTCACATCAAATAAGATATATAGATGGCAAAGAGACATATGAAAAGACACACATGGCATATGTCATCAGGGAATTGAAAACTCAAGTAACAGTGAGATGCCAGTACATACTCATTAGAATGGCTAAAATACAAAACACTGACAATATCAAATGCTGATGAGGACAGAGAGCAATGGCAACTCCCATTTATGTTTCTAGGTATTTATTAAATGAAATGAAAGCTTATGACCACACAAAAGTCTGCTGACAATTGTTTATAACACTTTATACATAACTGTCAAGAATTAGATGCAAACAAACTGCCCATCAATAGGTGAACTGATAAACAGCAGTACGTTTGTATAATTGACTATCATTCAGTGATAAAGAGAAATATGCTATCAAGCTACAAAATTACACAGAGAAATCTTAAATGCATTTTGCTAAGTAAAAAAAGCCAGTCTGAAAAGACTAGATGTATGATTCTAAGTACAGTTTACCCATGAACAACATAGGTTTGAACAAGTTCAAAAAATATGCATATCTTTTACAAACATACTTGGATGTAAAACACATTATTTGTGAAATGCAAAACCAACATACATGGGAACCAGCTTTTCATATACACAGGTTTGAAGGGGCTGACTGCGAGACCTGAATATGCTTGGATTTTGGTATATACCAGGTTCCTGGAACCAATTCCTTGCGTATACCAAAGGACGACTGTATATGACTTCTGGAAAAGGTACAATTCGGAAGGCAATAAAAAGATCAGTCCATGCTGAAGTTTACGGGGAGTGAATAAAAAAGGTGAATAGGTGAAGTGCAGGGACTATTTGGGACACTGAAACTATTTTGTATAATACTGCTATGGTGAATACATGACAATATGCATTTGGCAAACCCATAGAACTATACAACACGGTGTAAGCTATGGACCTTTTAAATAATAATACACTAATATTCTTTCATCAATTGTAGCAAATTTACCACAGTAATGCAAGAAAGCAATAATAGGAGAAATTCTGTGAGAGATGAAAGATGATATGTGAAGTCTTTGCCTTTTTTATACAAGTTATTGTAAGCCTAAAATTTCTCTAAAAATATGTCTATTAGTTTTAAAATAGTGATTGCTTGGGTCAAATTCAAGTAACTTAGTAGGATTATTCACAAATTTTGACAGTCCATTTTTGTTTGGTAATAATTTGTGGCATTTTTCACTATCTTCTTATATAATTCTTAATTTATTTGCTGTGAGTGAGGTTTAACCCAATGAAAGAAGACAGAAATCATTTAGGCCTGTGAGTATAGCAGATAGAGTTAACACAAAAGATATATAGTAAGAGGAATTGAGATGCTTGTAAAAATTCACTGAAGTAATGGACCATAGAATCTAAGCCAGAAAAGGGAGGCAGCTTACAGATTAAAGAGAAAAGTAAAAGATTCTATGGATTGGAAGGATCCATCATATTAAAGAATGGTAGTATTTGGCATAGTTAAAAATGTAGTTAAGAGGGTTATAGCCCTAAGTGTAAAAAATAATACATGGGTTTACAGTGTCTATAATTTTATAAAAACATGCATCACACACACATACATACAGAAATGGGGGAGTACAGACTAAAATTTCTTACAAAAAATTTTAAGTAATATACAAAATACTCTACCCTACTAGAGGGGCTGCTTAATTTCACATCCGTTAAATGTCAGCTGAATTTAGTTACTTAATTCCGAAAAATACAGTATGGGAAGGGAAAGACAATAACTTTGCAGTGCAGACAAAGACTACCTTATGTCCTTATGCGAGTAATAATTACTACCTTCACCAGTATTGTTATGTGGATGCTATGCACCTCCAGACATGGTGTGGTAGAAGGGCATTTCAGCTCTACAATATTCTTTCTCCATAAAGTTTGTCTAATCATAAGAAAAATGTTTATACAACTCAAATGATGGAACATTCTACAAAATTCCTGGCCAATACTCAAAATTGCTGAGGTCATGAACAACAACAACAAAACAAACAAAAAAGACTGAAACAGTGGTACAGTCTCCAGGAGCCTAAGGAAATGATGAGTAAATGCAATATAGTAAGTGGATTGGATCCTAGAACAGAAGATGGACGTTAATGAAAAACTGGTGGAATCCAAATGAAGATTGGAATTTAATTAGTAACAAAGTGCCAGCGTGGGTTTCTTAGTTTTGACAGATTATCACAATGGCTTAAGATAATAACATTACATAAACCAAAACTGAGTGTGGCATATATGGAAATTTTCTCTAATACCTTTACACAGTTTTGTAAATGTAAAATTAGCCCAAAATAAAAAAATAGTTTGTATATTTTAAATGAGAGCAAATGGGGAAAATACTGTCTGATTTTGGAATTCTAAGTTGTAATGTGAATCGGTTGCTTAAGTAAGATGGATTCACTCATTTGGAGAAGGGAAATGTAAGGTAGTGAGAAGGGAGAAGATTGCTGTCTTCAGACAATATGGTAGTAGGGCTGATGTGGAATGAAAGACTGTATTGCAGATGACAGAAATTGATGAAAGATGGGGTGTGACTGACATGTCAGTTGATGACAAGAGCTAGAATAGCTTTGTTCCTTTTGTAAGGGCATGAGAGAGGTAGTTGTCTGGAAGTAGAAATGAAGAGCAGGGACTTGTACCCACTATTCAACTTTGTAATTGATGCAAGTTTTGAAAAAGGAATTAAAAATGGAGTGGGAGTGGTGTCACCATTTGGGAAGGTTACAATGGAGGTAATGGCTGCGGAAGAAATCAGGAAAGTCAGAGAAGTAAAGGAAACATATGGAAAAGATGACTCAAATTATAGTTGCCAGATTCACAATAGCTCTGTGATTCTTGCCTGTTGGTATTCATGATTTTTATGTAGTCTTCTCCCATAATAACTAGTGCTCACTTGTGTTACTATAAAAGAAAACTAAATTTCAGGGCCCTCTAAATGTATTATGCCAAGAGAGAAGTTAACCCTGGCGACTGAGTCAGTAGCATATCTGCAATTTTGCTTCTGAAATTACAGCTTCACTCTCCTGCTCATTGCTCTAGTTCTGTAAGTGACTAGATGAAACCAGAGAGCAGACTTCCTTGCTTCCAATCACTGGTCTTTGTTACAGCTGCCTCCTTTATTGTCTTACACCAAACTAAGACCAGATAGTACGAAAGACTCCATGACAGTTACAACTTCAATGTGGAATTGAGACAGAGCAGAGACTCCCTTTTTTAGGGGCCTGGAGTCCCCAAGCATGAGAAATCCTGAGTTCCTTCAAGAGAAATTCTAGGCACCTAGCTAGTCCTGAAAAGTAACTAACCAACTTGTTAAATAAGAAATAGTAGCCTAAAACAATTGTTAAATAAGTTAGAATCTTGAAGATGTTTGCTTTCCCCTTAGAAACTAAAGATAACATCTTAACCTATGTCACTGAATTGTCTGTCAGAAGTTCAGACCACCATTGAGGACCCCCCTGAATTGATCCACTGGCACACAGACCCTGGAGAAGGTGGAAATTAGGACTAAATTTTAAGTATTGCCTTTTGTTCTGTTTCTTTCTAAGGAGCTTGGAGAAAGCCACCCCCCACCCTAGAAGTTCACATTTTTCTACTGACCCTCAAATTTTTAAATGAAGCTTCTCTTCTTCAATCAATTGCAAATCAGAGGATTTTTAAATCTGTCTACAACCTGTAAGCTCCCATTTCAAGGTACTGAGAGGAGGGACCAGTTGGGCTTCCTGGGTCGAGTAGGGGCTCAGAAAGCTGTGGAACTCACTCATTTCCTGCATTAGGACTTACCTCGGTCCTGGATGAATATTGAAGATATATGCTTACACTATTCCTAACACCAGGATTTGTGCATGTGTTTCCTTCCCCAAGAAAGCTATCAACAGAGAATATTTTGCTGTAAGTTTCCATGTCTTTCTCTCCCTCTCTCCCTTCCCCCTCCCCGAAACTAAGGTAAAAGGAAGGTTAACTGCTCATTTTTCTGTAACCAGGAGACTTTATCTATACTCCCAATCCCAAATCCTTGTAAACATACTTTGTAAAGTCCTGTAAGATCCTATCTCCTTTGCCATGCCACTGCAAGGCCAGAAAGTAGATAAAACCTAAGTTGCAGTTCGGTTTTCCTCAAGATCTAAGACATGTCAGGAATGCCTAATTGTCTTTGTTTCTCCCTCTCGTAACATCTTCCCGCCGTACATATTTCCTGCCTTAAAGAGTTTAAAAGGCAATCGTATAATTTAACTCTGGCTACCCATTCGGAACCCCTTCCTTGCTGTGGAAGCTTCGTACTTTTACTCTGCCTCAATAAAGCCTACATCTTTTTCTCACACTCGGTCCCTGTCTCTATCACTCATCAGTCAGCTGCCACAACAATTCTTTGGCATGGCGAGGCAAGAACCTGAGGCGTTACAGTATCCTATGCTTTTCCAAAACCAAAGTGTTATTTCCATGTATTGATTTAAGATTTTACCTGTAGCTTCTGCTTTCTGACATTTATCCCAACTTTAAAAACCCTTCTTCGCGAGCCATCTGGGAGGTCAGGTTTTAGGCAAAAGCTGCCGGACTCTCCTTGCTTGGTGCCCTGCAACAAATGCCTTCTTTTCTATTGTTGCAAAAACTCATTGTGGGTATCTGGTTTTACTATGCTGGGTGAACAGACCCCAGTTCGCCTTTATAACAGAATGTTAATTACATCTTTCCTGAAAGAAAAAGACCATCTCGATGACTAATAAGATTTTTGTACCTATGCATGAGGTCCTGCATAGAAAATGTTTGAAATTCTGTTAAACTTCCTTCAGCTTTGTCTGGATAAGCAATCCCAAGCCTCTAAACTTTCTAACACTGATTTCCTTTCTTTGGAATCTGTGCTTCCTGGGTGGCTTGTCCTCGAACTTTGTGCTTAAATAACTCTCTTTAAACTAGATTCTGACCTTTTTGATTATTTTAGGTTCACAGTCACCAGTAAAGCATTATAGAAATAATGTGTGAGTTCTGTTAGGCCTAAAAGATTACAGCTTCTACCTCGCTGTAACTTGGGTCACTGACTGAGGCAGCCAGTTGACCAGCCAAGGGCCCTGTGGAAAGGCACCGTGGAGGCATTGATATTCCCTTCAGCAGCCACCACTGCTTCCCAGAATCAGAAGGAGCCACTGGGAAGCAGAGTCTGCACCCGGTCCAGCCTTCAGAGAACTGCAGCCTCCTGCAACTCACCCAGGGAAGTTGCTGCCTTAGTAACTGTACTAAATGACTATTGTTTATACAAGCCACTACATTTTCTGTGTAATACATGAAGATTTACTGAAAAATCAACTGGCCAAAGGCAGTGAATAGGAGAAAAGATCTGAAAAATTTTTAACAAGCATGGTGTGGTCATGGAGTGATTACCCCATAACCCAGTGGAAGCTTATACACCCCTTTTCATAAGGAAGTGGCAAGATGAAGAGTGTAGACAACTTTTTGGAGGGGCAGAAAATGACTGACTGTTAGGAGAATGAATGGGCCAGGGAGACAGAAATCAGTTTGTAATGATTCTCTCTGGAATTTGAACGAGCCCAAGAGGCAGATATTATCTTGTGAAACAGTCCATTCAAGTTGGTTGCATTCTGGGGATAGACAAAGGGATTTCCGAAAGGAGATGAATGATAGTTGGTGTTTTGGGGAAGAAGTCTTCTTGCTCACCTCAGGAAATTCCAGAGAGAGTCCCTCCTGCTGGTGCTTTGAGAAAGAGGATCCGGGAGGTGGGGAAACTTCAGAGACAGACCTTGGTTCTGAGGCTGATTTCTGAGGCCTTCCCATTTTCAAACCACTCAGCAGGCTAAAGCCCGTAATTTGGGGCATTGTTTTCTGCACCCTAATAGCGCTATGTATGCACAGAGAGCTCAAGGCCAGTGTAAGGAATGGGTTCATTATGGAGTCAGGGCACAACTGGAAGATTCCAGAGGCGGGGAGAGTTTGGAAAAGGAGTTTCTTGAACGACAAAGTAAGGTGATTGTTTCAGCAACTTGAAATATTCCTTTTCACTCTAACACTTTGTGATTCAATTTGCTTTTATTGGTGGGAAATACACTCCCTCTGGGGTTTACTGTACAGAGAGTTGGCCTTTGATGCCGCAGATTGATGCTATGATTGATGATAAAATAGTATTTGACTTAAGCTTTTGTTGTCAACAAACCTCATGGAATGTTTTTGTTTTTTTCCTTTTATTTGGGCCTCATTGTAATTTAAATCAGCTTCTCATTGTGCACTGCAGAAACCTTGTTATATTGTATTGTATTTTTTTTTTTTTTTTTTTGTGAGAGCTACACTTTGGTTTCATTGTACTGATAAGACCTACAAGTGTTATGAATATGTAACTCCCAGGCAGAATCTGGATGAGGTTCAGTGAGGGCGGAGAGATTAGGCCAGAAAAGCTTTTACAGTTGTGTGGTTAGAAAAACTATAAAATCAATAGTTTACTTTCTGACTTATTTTAATGCTAATAGCAAATAGAATCACAAGATTGTTAGGATACCGAGAGATCCTTTGTTCCATTTAGTTTTCCTTCTTCGAGCAAATTGGTGAGAATCTGACCTGTTTAAAAGTACCTTAAGTGGAAACTCTATTCAAGTTTAAGAACTGAAAAATATTACCGGACTAGCCAAACTCGGGTCAGGCTCCGAACCTTCTCCTAGGCCTATGTGTGGACTTCCTTAAGAATCTAGTTTCAACAAAGAACTCTGTGAGTGTCTGATGGGTTCCTCTTGCCCACTGCACAGATAGAATCGATTCATCCAGACAGAGGAATTGCAATAGAGGAAGAGTTTAATATACATACAGTCAGCGAAATGGGGGACTGGAGTTTTATTACTCAAATCAGCTTCCCAAAAATATGAGACTAGGGTTTTTTAAAGACAGTTAGGTGAGTACAAGCTAGGAAATGGGAATGCTGATTGGTTCGAGATAAAACCATAGGGAATTGAAGCTGTCTTCTTGCATTGAGTCATTTCACTGTCATAATTTTGTCACTGTTATAACTTTTGCAAAGGCAGTTTCAACCCTGCTAAGTCAGTTTGGCAAGAAGCCCCCACCCTCAGTATCTGATTACTCCCTTGGATATCTGATAGTTTTCCTCATCCTCCCCCAGGTGATGTCTGATCACCCTGGCCTGCCTTCAGCAAGAGTCCTGTTAGGCCAGATAAGTAGAATCCCCCTTATCCCTTGTTCTGTATGGTGAAAATAAGGAGATGGTGAAAGTATGATTTCAAGAGTCACACAGTTTCTTTTCATCCAAAGAGAATTTTTCTTAGGTTTGCAATGATTAAAGGGGAGAAAAACATGAACAGACTTCACAGGGAATACCCTTTAGAGATGAGGTACATTAACCACATAGGGAGTGAACTTCAAAGTCATTAAAATCCAATTGCTCAATGAGGACCCAAGCAGGTCTTTGTGCAAAGATTCCCGATGATGCGGAAGGCCCCTCCTGCTAGACAGAGGTGCTAGTGCTGGCAGGCAGGCTCCCAGGCTCCCAGGCCTGCTGCTGTCTAAGGTCTGGGCATTCTGGAGGCAGCCGACAGAGGGCAGCCTGCCTTACCTAAGCTCTTAAAGTGGCTGTCACTCTCTTAGGTTTATGTATATTTTTAAAATGTTTGATTGTATAAATTTACGGGGTACAAACGTAATTTTGCTACATGAATACATTGCATAGTGGTGAAGTTAGGGCTGTTAGTGTATTCAGCAGTAGAATAATGTGCATTGTACCCAATAATTAACTTCTCATCATCCCCCACTCCCATCCCCACCCCTCTGAGTCTCCCGCATCTGTAATACACATTATTTAGCTCCCACTTATGAGTTAGAACATGCAGCATTTGTCTTTCTGTGTCTGACTTGTTTTATTTAAGATAATGGTCTCCAGTTCCATCTGTGTTGCTGCAACAAAAACCCATAATTTTACTCTTTTTTATAGTTGAATAGCATTCCATGGTATATACATATACTGCATTTTCTTTATCCGATCATCTGTTTATGAACACTTAGGTGCTGCTAAGTATATTTATAGTGTTGCTGTAAATATATGAGTGCATACATCTTTTTGATACAATGATTTCTTTTCCTTTGAGTAGATACCCAGTAGTGGAATTGCTGAATCAATTGATAGTTCTATTTTGGAGTCCAGTTGTTGAGGTCAATATTTCACATATAGAGTCTGATAAGGTGTGACATAACATTCCCGAGGGGAGGGAGGGTTTGCTCGAAGTTCTTGCATACAGGATCTGATAAGACATCACATTCTCCAAGGGAGAAGGAATGAGTTTCAAGTTCTTATTATAACAAGACATGTCATTTATGTAGCAAACGATGTGTCTGGAATTATTTCAAAGCTACATAACACCCTGGCTGTTTCCTCTTAGTAGTTTTCTATCTATGGAGTCCACATCATGCTCCTTGTCTATGAATTTCCACTTGCCCTTGCTGCGTTCTGAGTTGAGCCCAATCCGTCTCCCCTACTGCAAAACCCTACTGCACTGTCACTGTACCTACTGCAATAGTCCTGAATAAAGCCTCCTCTATTGTACATAACCAGTATCATTGAATAATATTTTTCTTTAACAGAACCAACCCTGTCATGGCCTGATAGCATAGGTTAGAGTGTAACTGTAAAATTAATTGTATTAATATGTGCAACTAGGAGAGATTAAAAATAGTTGTATATCATTTTTAGTAAGAGCCTTTATAAATGTACAGTTTATGTAACACTTTTGTTAGTATTATCATTGTCAACATTACACCTCAACAGTCCTAGAGATAAATTTGATATTTTCAGTACCAGTTTATGAAGGAGGGACCTAAGGTATGGAGAATTGAAGTAGAAATTATTTAAATAAGAAACGAAAAATTCTCCCTTCAAATGCAGCCCTTGCCTGTGTCAATCTGTAGGTATTTCTGTGCCTACAAAGTGACAACAACTGTGCAATCCACTGGCAATGCAAAGACATAGAAGGCATGTCCTACGCCCTCTAAGAAGGTTAGGGAGATCCACCGGCAATAAAAGCATAGAATTCTGAGTGAGAGGCACTTGCAAAGGGAGCACGTGAAAGCACTTAAGGAATCTCTCAATCAAAAATCTCCAATAAGAGGTAGTATTGGAGCTGAGGTTTGAAGACTTTGTGTTAGTTACATAAATATAAAAGCAAGTTCAACTGGGGCAAGTGTCAGGCCTCTGAGCCCAAGCTAAGCCATCATATCCCCTGTGACCTGCACGTAACATCCAGATGACCGGTTCCTGCCTTAACTGATTACATTCCACCACAAGAGAAGTGAAAATGGCCTGTTCCTGCCTTAACTAATACACTACCTTGTGAAATTCCTTTTCCTGGCTCATCCTGACTCAAAAGCTCCCCCACTGAGCACCTTGTGACCCCCACACCTGCCCGCCAGAGAACAACCCCCTTTAACTGTAATTTTCCTTTACCTACCCAAATCCTGTAAAACGGCCCCACCCTTATCTCCCTTCACTGACTCTCTTTTCGGACTCAGCCCGCCTGCACCCAGGTGATTAAAAAGCTTTATTGATCACACAAAGCCTGTTTGGTGGTCTCTTCACACGGACGCACGTGACAGCAAGAGTATGCACATAGACACCCTAGTTGAGGCTCAAGTTCAGAGGCACAGATGTCTACATAGCGTAACATGCTCACAATTTACAAAGAAGAAAGTAAAGTGGCAGTTATAGAGTGGGGCTCAAGTCATCCAAGAGGGCAAATGCCAATTCATGAGAAGCTTTATGAGCCAAAACATGGACTTGGAGTTTTACCCTAGAAGCTCTGATAACCCAGTGAAGCATTCAAAAGTGGAGAATTACCTAAGCTGTCATGCAATGCCTCTTTGGAATCAGTACAGAGGATAGATTTCATGAGAATCATACTAGAGGTTTTTGGAAAATAATTCCAGTGTAGGGATGAGAATTCAGGCCACAGCAGAGACTGTAGGACTGAAAGGTCACGAACACTGAGTGCCAGTAGGTGTGTTCTGAAGCTGTCAGTTCCCTGTGGGCAGTCCTTCTCCCCCTGGGTTCCTTGCAGACTCCAACTATGTCCAACTTGAGCTGGGTACACTGGAGGACTTAGATTTGTCAAGCGAAAAATTCCACAATTTATAAATTTGCAAAGGAAATTTTTATTTCCTAGAAAGGTATACAGCCTGCAGGCAGGACATCCTGACAGGCTGGGAGGCTTAGCCTGTGGCATGGTGTGTTAGCAGGTGCTTCAAGGGAGGAGAGGACAGAATAGGAATTTATGCTGAACAGGTTGTGAAACGTACATATTCAACAGATGACAGGAGGAGCCATGAATACTCATGGAGGTGGCCCTGATACATGTATATTGAACAAACATGTATGCAATATATGATCCATGTTCACCTGACTGTGTAGACTTAGTGCTTAAATGTATTGCAATCAGGCCTCATACATCAAAAGGGAAAGTGGGGACATGAAGGCACGCAGTGCGCAGCCTCTGTAAACCGTCCAGAACCAGTCCATTGTCCGTGGTCTCTTACCAGGAGAAAGTCACTGAAATCAGTTTCTTATCCAATTAAAGCTGTGGTATGCCTGTGGAACAAGGGCTGGAAGTCAGTCAGTCAGTCAGCAGCTGGCAGTGGATGAACTGCCATTGTTTAAAAAGCACTTATTTCAAGGCCACTGCTTGTTGTTTGGTTCCACAAGAAAAATAAAAACCTTGCGGCAGTTAGAAAAGAATTTATTCTTTTAAGTGTAGAGAAAAGAATTTATTCTTTTAAGTGTAGAAGTGAGTGATTTAACCCTTGCCTGGCATGGTCTTACATTCTGTTTATCATTTGGTATCTTATTGCCACAAAGAATCCATCCTGTCAGTCTTATGACCTCTATTTAACACTAATGCTGGTCAGTTGTCATGTCTGAACAGCAAAAGGGAAGGGGGTGGAATGAGGCATGTTCAACCTCCTGTCCTGTCATGGCTGGGAACTCAGTCTCTAATGTTTTTCTGGGGTCCCCTGTGCCAAATTAGGGTCCATTCAGTTGGTTGAGGGGCTTAGGATTTTACTTTTCCTTCTCAGACTCTTACTCTAAATCTATGACAGGACTTCCTTGACTGGGCAGTTGAGTGTTTCAAGAGATGCTCATGAATGGGGCTTTGTACTTCTATTCAGCAAGAGGTGTTTTCACAAGAGCTTGCACCAGCTCTTCTGGCAGGCCTAGGACCCACTGCCCTATTCTTGAGAGCTGCTGTTTGGCTCCCCTCACTTGGTCCTTGTGACTGGAGAATTGCCTGGGATGCCCTCAGGATCAATTTGCACTCATTAAACTCAGACTTTCCCACACTATCTAATTTGCATGTAATTAGAGAAATTCAATTTAAGCTTTCTCTTTCCTCTTCTCTGCCTTATGGGATTATCTGAATTCATTAATGATACTGTGGTGAACACTAGTGTCCTGTGAAGTGTGTTCTCCTGTCTCCCACCTCAGAATCCCTGGTTGGGTCTACTTTCAAAACATGGTTCATTTGTCTGGAGAAAATGTGGGATAACCTGCCAAGTTCAGGTGTCAGTCCTCTGAGATTCACCGGTTGATTTAGAAAAGAATGAGTGGATACATACTAAAAAACAGTGATAACAGGTATCACGTGGTGGCTCAGGCTTGTAGTCCCAGCACTTTAGGAGGCCTAGGCGGGTGGATCATGAGGTGGGGGACCAAGACCATCTTGGCCAACATGGTGAAACCCCCTCTCTACTAAAAATACAAAAATTAGCTGGGCATGGTGGCGCACACCTGCAGTCTCAGCTACTCCGGAGGCTAAGGCAAGAGAATCGCGTGAACCCGGGAGGCTGGAAGTTGCAGTGAGCCGATATCACGCCACTGCACTCCAACCTGGTGACAGAGCGAGACTTTGTCTCAAAACACAAACAAACAAAAAACAGTAACAGCAGAATGAATTTCAAGAATAAGAACAGAATGACCATATACTGCAGTCAATAAAAATCAGTCAAGTTCGCTGTGGTAGACAGAATAATGTCCCCCAGTGATGTCCACGTCCTACTTCTCAGAGCCTACGCATGTGTTATGTGGCAAGTGGGAATTAATGTTGTGACTTATGTAATCAGCCAACCTTAAGATAAGTCAAGGCCGCTGAACTTTCTCAGTAGGCCCAGTAAAATCACCAGCGTCTTTAAATGAGGAAGGAGGTCCGAATCAGAGAAAGCCTCCTCTGGCCACCACTGGCCTCCAAGGTGGAAGAAGGCTCCAAGCCAAGGAAGGCAGGCAGCCTCTAGGGGCTGGAAGAGGCCAGGCAAGGATCCTCCCAAGGCTCCCCGAAGAGGTCAACTCTGGCCATGGGGGCCCATGTCACACTTCTCACCTCCATAATTGTAGGAAAATAAATTGATGTTGTCTTAAGCTAAGTTTGTGGTAATTTGGTACGGTAGCCATAGGAAACATGTAGGATTCTCTATTGATGTATTTACTCATGTTCATTTATTTGTTCACGTTGGGCATGAGACGTTACACATTTACTTGAGATTCAGAGGTCACAGGATACAAATAATTTATTCCCTGACAATTACAAGGTTCAACAAATCCCAAAGTACAATATATTTTAGGTAACAGGATCTGTTTGGATTTAGGATGTGTATACCCCAAAATATGGTGCCCTGGCATTAGAGAAAACAGTAGAAGCAGGAGGCGATTTTCTTCCTTCCCTTGTCCTTCTCCCATAAAGTGGACCATACAACCCTCATTTGAGAGGGGCTCCCATCCCCTAAAGAAAGGGACATCTTTATCTCTGAAAACACAGGGACACAGAGAAGAATCCGAACATATAAGCCTTGCTGTCCCCTCCATATCTTACTGTTAGATCAGACCCTTTTTCCTGCAATTATGTATCTCCAGGATGGTTCACTCTTCATCAAACCTGAGCATAATAATGTACAAGTTTGCCCGTTTCTTTGGGTCTTCACTCCTGAAGGCTCCCGTTTACAACAAAACTTTTAACTTCTATTAAATACATGTGTATGTTTTTCTCTTGTCAGTTTGTTTTTTGTTTTAGGGGCTTCAGCTCTGAACTTGGTGATGGGTAAGGAGAGAAGGTTTTTTCTTCCCCATGCTCTTCAATCCATAAACTTTCCTTCCCTATAATCCTATAATTCCATTCTTCTGGATTCTGTCTTTTCATTCTCAAGTGTCTCTTCATCTCACCTCCTCCTACGACAGAAACCTCCTACAAATACTAGCAAACCCACCATCTACTCAGGATACTCAGAGCTTTTAGGATACTCTGGGTAGTTCATGGGTTACATCAGAATCAGATCTTTTCTCAGGTCCTGAACTTACTGCCATATTTGTTGAAAGCCACTTTTCCACCTTATACAACATTCTTTTTTCTCTCTCTGTCTCTCTGTCTCTTTCTTTCCTTCCTTCCTTCCTTTTCCTTCCATCCTTCCATCCTTCCATCCTTCCTTCCTTCCTTCCTTCCTTCCTTCCTTCCTTCCTTCCTTCCTTCCTTCCTTCCTCCCTCCCTCCCTTCCTTCCTCTCTTTCTTTCTGCCTGCCAGCCTTTCTTCCCTTTCCTTTCCTTTCCCTCCTTTCCTCCCTCCCTCCCTCTCCCACCCTCCCTCCTTCTCTCTCTCTCTCTCTCTCTCTCCTTCTTTCCTTCCTTCCTTCCTTCCTTCCTTCCTTCCTTCCTTCCTTCCTTCCTTCCTTCCTTCCTTCCTTCCTCCTTTTTTTTTTTTGGACAGAGTCTACATCTGTCACCCAGGCTGGAGTGCAGTAGCGTGATCACAACTCGCTGCAGCCTCGACCTTCCCGGCCCAAGGGATCCTCCCATCTCAGCCTCCAGAGTAGCTGGGTCTACAGGCTCCACCACCACTCCCAGCTAATTTTTTAAAAATTATTTTTAGTAGAGGGGAGATCTTGCTATGTTGCCCAGATTGGCCTCAAACTCCTGAGCTCAAGCAACCCTCTCACCTCAGTCTCCCAAAGTGCTCACATTGAAGGTGTGAGCCACTCCACCCAGTCTATCTGAAAGAGTTAATGATATTTCATCATTGCAATAATTCCATCTTATAGTAGAATCTCATAGAAAAAAAAAAGAGGTAATTTTGATGCAGGTGTTACATTTTAGTAGTATTTTAAAAATATTGTTTTTTCTCTCTTAGTGAGTTATAAGTTCTTCCTTTGAAACTGTTAGCTGCTCAGAAGTGAGCTAGAAATTGCTTGTCAATTGTCAATAGTTACTAATAGTTACTTTAATATTTGCATAATAAATGATTCAACAGTAATTGGTCCTGCAAATTCATTTTTGTGAGACCCTGTAAATGTTTACAAATACCCACACATACATTGTAAGTTCTGTTATTGAACAATGATACTTGGCTGTTCCTTATTCACTTTACTGATACAATAAAGACAACTGGATGTGAGACCTGAATGGAAATACATACAAAGAGAAAATAAGCAAGGTTGTTTAATGCTTGATTGTCAAGGGCAAGGAGATTCAGCAGAGACAGCAGAGAGCAAGGAGAGAACAAGGACTCAAAAGGACTCAAAAACGGCTCCACAGGGACTGGGTGTGGTGGCTGATGTCTGTAATCCCAGCACTTTGGGAGGCCAAAGGGGGCGGATCACTTGAGGTCAGAAGTTTGAGACCAGCCTGGCCGACATGGAGAAACCCTGCCTCTATTAAAACTACAAAAATTAGCTGGGCGTGGTGGCGGGCACCTGTAGTACCAGCTACTTGGGAGGCTGAGGCAAGAGAATAGTGTGAACCTGGGAGGCGGAGGCTGCAGTGAGCCAAGATCACCCGACTGCACTCCAGCCTGGGCGATGAGACTTCGTTACAAACAAAACAAAACAAAACAAACAAACAAGCAATAAAAAAAAAAAAAAACGCTCCACAAATGTCTTCTACTCTACTTTATGGTGGAAGAATTTAAAGGGAAAAAAAGGGTTGTTAAGAGTATAAACTAACTTAGTTTCGGATAAAATGTGTTTGAGTTTGGGTAATATAACTTGGTATGAATGCTAGAAATACTGTTGGAAATGTGGAGCTAGAATATAGAAGGTAGGGCCTGGACATATTTAGGAATTAAGAAAGATCAACATCATTTTCTACAAAGAAAACAACAGGAAAGCAAGAAGGGAGAGTGTAAAAAGAAGCAACAAATGAAGAAATGGCAACATCTAGAAAAAAAAAAACTTTAACTTCCTCTTATAAAATTTATCTATGATCTTCTATCAAACACCCTCTCCCGCAAACACACACATGCATCATGTACGTATGTGTGAGTCACCTAGGGTAGCCATCACAAAGTAACAGATGGGGGAGCTTAAACGACAGAGATTTATTTTTATCTCAGATCTGGAGGCGGGAAGTTCAAGTCCAAGATGTCAGCAGTCTGGGTTCTCCTGTGCCCCTCTCCTTGGCTTGCCAATGACCCCCTTCCCTGTATCCCCACATAGCTTTTCCTCACACGGATCACCCCAGTTTCTGCCTGGATAAGGATGACTGGTTCAGAATTGAATATGTGACTTATGGAGAGTCCTTTGATTTCTTAGCCTAATTTTTCTGTCCATATTTGCAATTGAGACATAGAAGATAGGTACTTGGAGAAGATACTGGCTATGTCTATTTGACTTTGCCAAGTGAGGCTCCTAGGATTTGAAGGGTGTTTGGGGCTGTGTGTGTTGATGAGCATGTTTGTCTGTGCAGAGATGCAGGGGAATGGCACAGAGAAACAGTGAAAACTGGCAGAATGAGCAGCTGTGTTACTTCTCAATTGCTCTTCAGGTCCTAGAAGACAAAGCCTTTCCCAGGGAACTTCAAGTGTAGCAATGCTTTAAAATATTTTCTTATGGTCAGATGTGGTGGCTCACACCTGTAATCCTAGCACTTTGGAAGATCAAGGCAGGCAGATTACTTGAGGTCAGGAGTTCAAAACCAACCTGGCCAACAATGGCGAACCTTTTGCTACTAAAGATACAAAATTAGCCAGGCATGGTTGCCGGTGCCTGTAATTCCAGCTACTTGGGAGGCTGAGGCAGGAGAATCGCTTGAACCTGGGAGGTGGAGGCTGCCGTGAGCCAAGATCGCACCACTATACTCCAGCCTGTGCCACAGAGTGAGACTCTTTCTCAAAAATAAATAAACAAATAAAAATAAAATGTTTTCTTGTTTTGCTTAAAGTCACTCCTGGACGTTAGTCAGTGTCAACCAGCATAAATTTAGGTAAAAAATTAAGGATGGGAGAGGGAGAGAATACACACTTCCAAGGAAAGCATACTAGAATTTTCCATTTCTCTTCACTTCAATGGAAGAAACCTTTTTCTGCATACAATACAATCTTAGGTCACACAATATACATTTTTCCTCAGACACTAGGCATTGGCAGATTGTATCATGTCTCTTATTTTGATTGGGGACCCTGGCCAGATACCCTCTGCCCCGACTGGACATTTCAATGCTTATGTTCTGAAGTTGCTGCTCACTTAGGCTTTGGACAAAGAGCTAGACCGAGTGCATCCTAAGAAAACTCCTCTCTTCTAGCACAAAGGGTGTAGACAGCTCTTTGCTTGCTACATCTGGTGTCCAGTGATAGATGCATTTTTCTGGGTTTCCTGAATGTGATCTTAGATGCAGGACCCTGAATTAGAGTTGAAAATGGAGGCAGGAAAAGCGTCACAGTGAAGTTGAGACATCCTTAGGCTGATTCCAGCAGAACTGAAAGAATAAGCCAGAATAAAGTGTGTGTTGCAATTAGCAAAATTACGCTATCAGTAAAACACAGTCTTATGGGGTGCAGTGGGAACTACAATAAATACAGTACTGGGGAGCCTGGAGAAAAAGAGAAGGTAGGCCAAAGCAAGTGAACTTGGAGAGGTAAGCAGAGGTTTGATTACTTGAGTCTTTGTACAAATCTGAAGAAGCTCTGACTATACTCTGTAATTCTTACTATTTGGTGTTTTGTTTCCTCATTTGATAACCAAGCTATTTTTGAGTTAAGGAGAGGGTCTCCATGCAGGGTAACGTATTTTCTTAAAGCAAAATACTACTTTTTTTTGTTGCAAACAAGGCACATATAATTGGAAATACTGAAGGTCAAAGCAAAGTTTGTATTATTCATTGAGAAAAAGCACTTGACTCATTTTTTTAAATTAAAATGTTTAAAATTTCTATCTCATTTGCAAATGTGTGACAAGCAATCTGCACTGAAGGTTCACAGATCTCAGATGCATCTCTGAGCTGGGGAAATATCCCATAGAATGACAAAGTGCCAAGTGTTTTCTATAAGGGAGTCAACTGTCTTCTGATAATTGGGCTAATTGCCTGAAGTTAATTATTTTCTCCCATGTTCCTATGGTCATTCAGGTATTGATCAAGCTTGTAAGTAAACCATAATATAGAATATTAGCTGGCCGGGTGCGGTGGCTCATGCCTGTAATCCCAGCACTTTGGGAGACCAAGACTGGAGGATTACCTGAGGTCAGGAGTTTGAGACCAGCCTGACCAACATGGCGAAACCCCACGTCAAAAAAAAAAAAAAAAATACAAAAATTAGCCCGTCGTGGTGGTGGGTGCCTGTAATCCCAGTTACTTAGGAGGCTGAGACAGGAGAATGGCTTGAACCCGGGAGGCGGAGGTTGCAGTGAGCCAGATAAGGCCACCTCACTCCAGCCTGGGTGACAGTGAGACTCCATTTTGGAAAAAAAAAAAAAAAGAATATTAGCTAATACAATGCTCTATTTTATTTCTCCTGGAATTGGATTTTATGTGCCTGGACATTGTATGACCCCTTGCTTCACATTGTGAAGATATAAATGTGCTTTAAGATGTTATTCTTGCTGGCTGAGTTCAGCTAGCACCATCCGTCTTTTTGGTTCTTGTTGAGGGAAGTGCTCACTGCAGAGTGTTATCAGCATAGACTATCATTGGCTGTACTCAAAACAGGAAGCTTAGTAGTCGCGATCGTTTGTTCCTGTTTCTGTGTCCACATCCCTCTTCACTTTCCACTTTAAAATAGTTTCCTAATATTTCTTATTTACTTATTTATTTATTTAGAGTCAGGGTCTCGCCCAGGTCGGAGTGCAGTGGCGTGATCTCTGCTCACTGCAACCTCCGCCTCATGGGCTTCAAGCGAGTCTCCTGCCTCAGCCTGCCAAGTAGCTGGAACTACAGGGACCCACCACCACGCCCGGCTAGTTTTTGTATTTTCAGTAGAGACGAGGGTTTCACCATATTGGCCAGGCTGGTCTTGAACTCCTGACCTCAGGTGATCTGCCTGCCTCGGCCTCCCAAAGTGCTGGGATTACAGGCGTGAACCACCGCACCCGGCCCCATAATATTTCTAATAAACAAAACATCTGTTGAGTCTTTAAATTTTGCGTTATCTTTTCAATTAGTCATTTGAAAACGTGAGTATTCCAAATGAAAATAGTGAGACTATTTTTGTCACTAATAAAGTTACAAAACATATTGAATATGGATGATGATACAGCATTCTCCTAGCATATTTTTTTGAAATGTCTTAATAATAAAATACAAGTAGAAATATCAGTCCACTAAATGAGACAACAGAGTAATTCACTTGGTATAATAAGGCTTTAATACACTAATTACATAGTTTACTTTTTAGTATAATATGCCACTTTTCATATTTAGATGGGTAATATTTTCTGTGAACACTAGATTCATTAATAATTATAAATTGCTATAGCTTAGGATAACAAAAGGTCTTTGGCTCCAAAATAATACACTAATTGTCAGTGTGATTATTTCATTTGCAGTGATTAATGATGTTGGCATTTGGTTCATAATAAAATTGTATTACTTTGTTTTCTACAGCATTCTGTTTCCAAGAACTTCAAAGTATTTCTCTTTTCTTATACCCTCGAGAAGTACTGTAGTGTACATGTATTGTATAATAATTTTATTTGTATAATGGTAAAGTCACTAGCTATTTTTATGATATTATTATTTTGAAGAATTCAAAATGAAAAAGTAACATTTTTATGTTTTTTTAGTCCAAATCAAATAATTCAGAACTTTTTGTATGTTGACAGTTGATTTTGTAACGCCTCCACTTATATTTAAGTAACTGTATTTGTTCTATTTACCTCTGAATGTGTGAACTTTATTACATTGCAAACTGAAATTATTCTTTTAATGAAAGATACTAATATTTGTCCCAGGAAGCATAGAGATAAAATCCTAACTATTTTATATCAAGTCTATAATGTAATACATTTCTGCATTAAATACACACCTGGAATTTAGTGAATTCTTGTAATTTTAAGTTGCCTCAGCATTCATTTTGAATATAAATGACTCTTTCACATGAGAAGCAGGGCTCAGTCACCCTTGACACAGTTTCTAATTCAACACTGCCCTGCCCCCAGGTCCTCAGTGGGTTTGATACAGCTGTCTGCCTTATACAACTGCCCTCTGGTGACCACCTTCCTATGGGAGATGCAGCCTGCTTAACTCGCCCACCGACCCTCACACCCGACATGGCCTGTAGAGATATGACGCAGTGACTGCCTCTCCATCATGGGGTGACCTCCTAAACTTGAGCCTGCTTGCTTGAAACCCACCAATTAAAATCCCTGTGGGAAACCTTCTTGGATACAGCCCTAGATCCAATAAGGACATTGGCTAACTGGTCCCTTTCTCTTTCTCCCTGTCTGCACTCCTTGATCTCCATGTGTGGTTTCCAGATATGCCAGGTACCCCCAGACCTGGAAGTCCTGGAAGTCATAAAATCTTTATTTCCATCTTGTGCCTTTCCTAAGATCCTAAATTAAACATGGCAAAATTCTATATTCATACTTAAAAAACAAGCAAACGACAATTTATTTGTCAATTCTGTGATTTTACATTCACAATACATCATATAAACAAGTACAACTAATCTTTTACAAATGTTGAATACATTATCAAAAAATGAACACATTTTTCAGAACCATTTCCAGATGTGTTAGGGGCAAAATAAAGAAAAAAATAATTCCTAGCTACCTACAAAGGAATGAAGCTATTTAATAGAAGAGTAATGATATAACAGTAGCAATCAGAACTAAAAGAAAGGCATCCGATGGTATATACGACATGTAAAGATGTTACAAGAATTCTATTAGTTAATCCAAGAATATGGTCGGAGATTCCTGTATACTGGCATAATAGGTAGTCGATCAATATGAAGTGAATTCGTTGACCGAAAATTGTGGAAGATTACGGAGACTTTACTTACAGACTACAAAAGATCCAAAAGAGATATTTAAAAGGATTGTCAGAATGAGCAGCAGGGAAGTAAAATTCAAGTAGAATTATGGGAAGGGATGGAAGAGAATGCTTTTCAGACATTAAGAGTGATAGATACAGAAATGTGATGAAGTGTTTTGAATGCATCTCTGCCCAGCAGTTTACATAAACTTTTTCAGTTTTTCCCACCATCAAGCATCAAAAGAACTAAGAATGTATATTTATTGATGTTTTCTGGAAAAAGAACACACAAAATTTATCAATAGTAGTATTAATGGTTTCTTATCTCATTTCTCACTCCTGATGCCAAAGTATGTTGCTATTACAATCCGGTTGGTTTTTAGAAGATGAACTTTGGTGGTGAAATTATGTGCTGTTAGTTCTAGATCTCGAAATGTAACTTGCCTGCTTCTGGCCCTGAGTTGTATTGCCTGGCTTATGAGATGAGGTAAGCTGAGTGTCCATATGATCATCATGAAAGGCTAGGTGTGTGTGGTGGCAGACCTGCCCTCTGTGCTTTCCACTCCCAACTCCAGGCCATATTCATGGAGCAAAGCTAAACTCTCACAAGCATTTCCACCCCATGTGTCTTAACCCCAAATAACTTTGAGATGGGCCCACAGAGAACATGGTGTCAGGGGTTACAGAAGGTAGAGAGAGGAATAAGGTGTTCATCTTTAGTTGACTCACCTACATTATTATTTCTCTGGAAACATGATAATAGACAATAAAAAACTATCTCTGAAATACTGCACAATTTTAAATTATGTATATTTTTTGTTTGTTTTTTGTTTTTTTTGAGACGGAGTTTCACTCTTGTTGCCCAAGCTAGAGTGCAATGGCTTGATCTCAGCTTGCCACAACCTCTGCCTCCCGAGTTCAAGCGATTCTCCTGCCTCAGCCTCCCGAGTAGCTAGGATTACAGGCATGTGCCACCACGCCCGACTAATTTTTTATTTTCAGTAGAGATGAAGTTTCACCATGTCATGTTGGTCAGGCTGGTCTCGAACTCCTGACCTCAGGTGATCCACCTGCCTCAGCCTCCCATGGTGCTGGGATTACAGGTGAGAGCCACTGCACCTGACCCAAACAATAATTATTAGTAGTTCCTGCACATTAATTTTTTCCCCAAAGTCAGAGAATATATAGCAATTGTTTAAGGAAAGAAATGCAAACCTGACAACTCACTTATCATTCTCTTCTAAACTAAAGCTATTAAATCACATTATAGTAATTATATTCTTCATAAAATTGAGTGGCTTCCAGATCCCAGAAAGATATGAGACTAAAGGTATCAGAGCATTCAATATGCTGAGAATCTGTCACCTGCCTTTGTTGTCTCACTCTAGTGAAGACATTCGTCTAGTGAAGACTTTGTTTCAGAATTCTGCTGGATTGTTGCATGGAAAGAGTGTAGGATCCCTCTGCCAGTGAGGAGTTTTTCATATTAAAGCAGAATTCAGACCAAACACTTTGTGAAAAATTTTAGTAGCTTTGAATGAACAGACATCGTCACTAAATCATCAGATAACATGCAGTTCACTTCACACAGTGAACATACAAGACATTAAAACATTCATGAAAAAAGATTATATAAATTAGGAAAAATAATAATGCAAACTGCAAGAAAAATTGATGACACACAATAGAGAATATTAAAGATATGGGGAATATTGAAAATGAAAACAATGCATAGCTACATATAAAATACGGAATATTTCCCATTCAATAAAGACCGAATTCACTTATCAAAAGGTGATATATATCCTGGTTAATTACTGGAATTTGAAGATAAGTAATTATTTAGGCATGGAAGAAGAAACTGTAATTCTACTAGGGAAAAAAATTTAGACTGGCATCAGGTTAAAAAAAATGAATGTTCATGATGAAAAGATAGTGAAAGTTCTACAAAAAGAATATAAGAATTAAGTGCACTCCAAATTGTTTTTTAAATGCTGCCAAACTCAAACATTTTTTTACAAAAACTCTAACCACCCTAGAGATCAATCAGAACAAAGAGGAAGGAATAATTTGTGAAACCAGTATCAGTAATGATAAAGTCTACATCATTTCAGACTTGGTATATATTAAAATTATATTATAAACTAATTTACATTACTTATTTGTAAAAATACTATGTTATGACCTATTGTTTGATAAGTATGATAAAATTAACCGATATGCTAAAAAATGTAACTTGTCAAAGATGTGGGAGAACCAAATTAAAAATTTGATCTTGTCACTTTTTAAAGACCTTCTCAGAAATAAATTAATTAGTATTTTTAAACAAATGTTTATGAAGGTAATTACAGAAATATTGCTCAAACTCTTCTAGAGAATAAAACAAAAACATTTCTCAACTCTTTTAATGAGGCCAACATATATTTGATACCAAAATCTGGTGAAGACATTATGATAAAATAACATGGATACAAAAGTTTTAAATATTTATGCAAAAATGCCTCAATAAAATAGTCTCAAAATGAATTCATCAATATGTAAAAGGACCAGATAAGATTCATTTCAGAAATGTAAAGATTATTTTATATTCTTAAATAAATGAATATCACTAATTTATTTTATATTCTAAGATAAATTAATGTCTGTAACTTGTTTCATGTTCTAAAATAAATTAATATCAGTAATAAATTTATCAGTAAACAAAAGAGAAGAAAAAATCTCAGAAGTTTAAAAAACACTTTTTTTTACAAAATTCAAAATCTTTGAATGATGTTAAAAAAGAACTATTATTAAAACAGCCATAAGAAAACTTCTTGAGTCTTAAAAATTGTGTTTACTACAAAACCTACAGCTTACCTTATTCTCAAGAAATATTGAAACATTTTTCCTGTAAGCAAGAAAAAGATAAGGATACCATTATTGAAATTAAATATGTATTTTTTTTGATATCTCAACAAATTAGGAACAAAGGGGAATTTCCTAGACTTGGTAAAAAAATTACAAAAAACATACAGCTAACACTGCAATGCTGGGAAACTTGAAGCTTTCCTACTATGGTCAGGAAGAAGGCAAAAATATATCCTTTTACCACTCCTTTTCTAGATTGTACTAAGAATCCTACCTAATCTGATGGGACAAGAAAAGGAAATATAGATCCTGGGAGGAAATAAATAAACCTGTTCTGCTTGCAGATGGCATGATTAGCTATGCAGAAAACATGAAAGAATCAACAAAAAATCCCTCCTGGAACTAATAAGTGACTATAGCAAAGTTGCATTTATAAGTTTAACATAATATACACAAATCAATGGCTTTCCAACATACTAACAATGAACAAGTGGAATTTCAGATTAAAAACACAATACCATTTACATTTGCACACAAAAAATGACACACTTAGCTATAAATCTAACAAAATATATACAAGATCAACACAAGGAAAATATAAAAATCTGATGAAGTAAATCAAAGAACTAAATAAATGAAGAGATAGTCTATGCTCATGGATAGAAAGATTCAATATTGCCAATCTGTCAGTTCTTCCCAAATTTATAGATTCAATAAAGTCTCAATCAAAATCTTAGCAAGTTACTTTGTGAATACTGACAGGCTGATTCTAAAGTTTATATAGAGACACCAAAGACTCAGAATAGTCAACACAATATTGAATCAGAATAACAAAGTTGGAGAACTGAAACTACCTGATTTCAACACTTACTGCAAAGCTACAGTAATTAAGACAGTCTGCTATTGGAAACAAACAAACAAGTACAAATAGATCAACCGAACAGAATAGAGAGCCCAGAAATTGACCCGCAGAAATAAAATCAAGTCAGCTTTGACAAAGGAACAAAGACAATTAAACAGAGAAAGGAAAGTATTTTTAACCAATGGTGCCAGAACAACTGAACATTCACATATTAAAAAAGAAAAGAATTGAATCTAGGCACAGAGTTTACACACTCCACAAAATTTAACTCAATATAGGTTATATAACAAAACATAAAATACAAAACTCTATGTATACGCTATGCCACGTCTATGGCACATGATGCTTATAGACATGGTATTATTAATTGTTATGTAGAAATAGTTTATGGACTGGAATCAAATGAAAATATTGTTTATAAAATTGGAAAATAAAAACAGTAGGAAATATTGTCAGAAAAGTATAGGTATAACTATAATAGATGATACTATATTCTGAATTATAAATAGGAAAGCCAAAAAACTAAAAAATAAAGAAATCATAAAAAGTATTATGCCCCGTCGGCTGGGCTCAGTGGCTCACACCCATAGTCCCAGCTACTCGGGAGGCTGAGGCAGGAGAATGGCATGAACCCAGGAGGCGGAACTTGCAGAGAGCAGAGATTGTGCCACTGCACTCCAGCCTGGATGACAGAGAGACTCCATCTAAAAAAAAAAAAAAAAAAAAGTTCTTTTGAATTCTTAGCTAATTCTTAGCAAGTACAACGAAAGAACATGATATGATCTTGACCTCTTGGATCCAATAAACTATTGAGAAGTGTTGTAAATATAAATGACAGAGGCAGCTGAGAGAACATCTAGTTTTTCCAGATGACAATTTTCATGAAGAGCAGAAAAAACTGCTCTAAGAACCAAGAAACAAGCAGCATTGTAGATGAAGCTGAAATTTTCAGCAATTAGATGAATGCATATGAAATTGCAGTTAAAGTGGATTATCTTAAAAACAAAGGAGAGACTTTCAAGAAAAAGAAAACAAGTGAATGGTACTGCAAATGCTCATGTTCCTGAAATCCAATTTTACTCAATATGAAAACAATGAAAAGTAAACAGTTTGGGTAAAATTAAGAAAAGCAACAACAGATAATTTGTTCACAACCTTCCCTGTTTGGTATTTGAGTAGTTATCTCTTGTACATGCCATGCTATTAAGATCTGAAACGTAGAGGAATCTTGTTGGATGGAAGCTCAGTGGCAGATAGAATTGATGGTCTATCCTGTTGCCATTCTACCTCTTCCCTCCCTGGTAGATGTTGAATCTTTTCTTCTCATATTCATCTTCTCATGTACTCATGGGCATTGGTCCCTTCCTAGCCACAATATGTAGTTTTTGCCCAATCTAAATAAAATGATGATAATTCTCTTTATCTTGACAGAGAATGGTTTTGCCAAGGTTTGCCAATGTAATTAGCACAGTGGCCAACAAAATATATAAAGGTTGGCTAGTCATAGTGGCTCACACATGTAATCCTAGCACTTTGGGAGCCCAAGGCAGGAGGATCATTGAAGATAGGAGCTCAAGACCAGCCTAGGCAACATAGTGAGATCTCATTTAAACAAAAATTTAAAAATTAGCCAGGCATGTTGGCACATGCCTGTAATCCCAGCTACTCAGGAGACTGAAGCAGGAGAACTACTTGAACCTAGGAGTTTGAGGCTACAATGAGCTATGATCATGACACAGCCTGTGTGACACGTAGACACCCTGTCTTTTAAAAATAAAAATTATACATTATATATATATGTATATATATCTTCAGGTATTTGTGTAAGAAAAATATTCTTTTCCTTGGTTAAAAAATATTGTGCTTGGAGATACAGTTCTTTTCGTATTTTGATTGAGATTGTGAGAATCAGATGCTTGGAGCTGTGGAAATGATCTTTCAGTCATCAGAGGGCAAGACTGAAGACACATTTCAACTGCTGAGAACACAAAACAGAAATATCAGTGGCACTTGGGTCCTTGGTGGTGTTGGGTGTTGCTTAATTAACTGATCCTAGAATCGCATTTTCCAGGATGCCTTGTTGTTCATGATATTAAACTCTTCATTGTTTAAAACATTGAATTCTGCTTCAGGTAATCTATTACTTGCAGCCAAGGCACTCCAACTGACAGAGCAACAACAATACACACAATCAACATTTAATATGCCAATAGGGTAAGATAAGGTACAAAGAAAATATTTACATTTAAATTGACATTTTATGCTTTTAATATTATGTAATAAAAAAGATGGGACACCCCCACAACAAGATCAACACAGAATATTCCCAATATTTCCAAGCTGTTGAAAAAAGGCCCTTATAGATTCATTCTTTCATATGCAGGTTTATAAATTATGATTTTATGAGGTGTCTTTATTTATTATTATTTATTTTATTCATTACCTCAAACTAGTTAGAAGAAAAGCAAAAATATCTATCCTAGAATCAAATAGATTAAATATATTGTTGAAATAACATAAAGTAAAGCTGCATAGGAGGTAGCAATTTGATACAGTGAGACAGTTGGTGTTGTTCTAGAGCAAATCAATAAAAGCTTAGAATGTAGATATGTTCGGGAACTCCAAGACCAGCTTCAGAGCCTGTGATTCTCCAGAACTCACAGGACCCAGAGTACAGCATACCCATGGCTAGGATTTACTGCAGCAAAAGGATGTAAAATAAATTCAACAAAGGAAAAATGTGTGGAGGGTGAAGTCTGGAAGAAATTAGGCTCAGGCTTTGAGTCCTATCCCAGTGGAGACACCAGGGTAGAAGTTCATGAGGGACTTGGTGCCCAGGGTTTTTACCAGGGGCTGGTTACACAGGCATTGTCTGCCTGGCACATACCAGAATGTCAAGAATCCACAAGGAAAGTGTGTTCAGCAGAAACCATATGATTTGTTTGGTTAGGCATAGTGAGCCACTCCAATCTGTTCTGAGAGTAGCAGGAACTCCCCTGAAATCCAAGTCCCTGGATACCGTCAGAGGGCCAACCTTGCAAGCGGGACATTTTAAGAAAAAGCAGTTAGGCCTGGTAGGTTAACTCTTGTGATGGTTAATTTTATGTTAGGTCTACTGAGCCACAGGTGTGTAGATTAAAGTTCACTTCTGCGTGTGTCTGTGAGGGTGTTTCCACATGAGTCTAGCGTTTGAATTGGTGGACTCAGTCAATTAGATTGCCCTCCTCAATGGAGTGGGCCTCTTTCAATCAGTCCAAGTCATGAATAGAACAAAAGGCCGAAGGGAGAATTCACCCCCTGTCTGCTTGCTGCTTGACCTGGAACTTCAGTCTTCTCTTGCTCTTGGACTGGGATTTATATGATTGTCACCCTGGCTCTCAGGTCTTCAGATTCAGGTTAGAACTATACCACCAATTTTCCTGGATCTCCCATTTGCAGAAAACAGATCATGGGACTATATGTATCTTATTGATTCTAGTTTTCAGGAGAACACTGACTAATGCAATTCTTTTACGTACACTAGGGAAAGAAGTAATACAACCTCAATAATTTGTATGAGGCTAAACCTCAGCAGTGTCTTGATTCATTTTGGGTTTTCTATATTTGAAGAAATAATGATATCATAGAGATATTCCAGATTTGAGCATCCAAGCTATAATGTGCATGGAAAACACAATGAATGAAGAAGTCATCATGTTTTTGCACTGAGTGCTCTTTAGAAAAGAAGAAAGAAGACAAGTGTATGCTAAGGTCAAAGAAAAATATATTGATCATTTTCAAAAGGCCAGATATAGAGGCAATATAAATAAGGCATTTACAAGGATTTGTGAGTAGCTAAAATATTCTGTTGTGATTCTTAACAAATTCTCCAGTTAACCAATTAAGCACACGTGCTAGGATCTAAATGAAATTCCTACTATCTTAGGAAGGCATTTTCGTTTATAATTCACATCTCCAAATTTTTGAAATGGTTCTTAATGATGTCCCTTTGTGACATTTTCTCAATCTTAAACTTTCTTTATTCCTAACATTGTGTTATCCCTGTAAATGAGCATGGCCAATTTGCTGGGTGACAAGGGTGTAAAGGTAGAAACCTGTTCATTTAGACAAGCTTTAAACTTCCAATTCTGTTGAGACTTACACATGTAAGAAACAAAAACCAAAAAGCAATAGCCTTATGCAATTTTGATTTTTCAGTTTAGAAAAGCCTTTGATCTCCCACATGTATTTACAAGCATGTGAAATTAGAAACACCTTGGCTGAAATATACCGTGTGATGGATAGTTTCAGAATGCAGAATTTTGCATAGTTATTATATAGTCATTGTTGCTATTTTTAAATTTGGATGAAGCAACAAATTATTGTCAAACAGTTGTGTCTAAACTCTACATTATTTGATGACTTTTTCAATTTAAATAAAAGTGCTTCTTATATTTCTGAGAGATGATTTTATATAATTGCATTTTAGGGGATGATGTTTACTTTTCTCTGCCACACGCTTAACACGTAGTCCTTTTACTTTTGTTTCTCTCTAGGGCACATGAACAAAATGATAATGCATGTCCACAAGTGATTTGGCAGCTTGAGAGAGAATCTTTAAGTCCATTAAATGAATAAACCATTCATTAAGACCCCCAGCCCAAATTTCACCATAAAAATAAGACTAACAGTTCATAAACTATGCTTCTGCATACAAACAATTAGATTCAAATTTTGAAGCCTTAATGCACATAATTAAATTATTCTTTTTTCTTCTGCTTCACAACAGGAAGTTGTTGCTATGAGGAAAATGTGCCCACGTTAAAACTGCAAATTGATTTTTGATGAAATAAAGCTACCTGTAACCTAGAGAAAATTTGATGCCTTACTAGAGTGTTAAGCAGAAAATTATAACACCTGTGATAAATACAATTAAAAATATGCCTTTAGAGATATAAGTTTGCTATTGTGAAATATGTGAGCCTTGCATATCATTAGGTTTTTTTAAATGGTGAGGTAAAGACAAAATGAAAGAAATTATTCTTTAATAAAAAGCAATGTTTCTATTATAGAATTATAGTGATACAAATAATCCTTGAAACTTTTTGCACTAAAAATTGCAGTCTCCTGGTTTCAGCTTTGACATTTAAAGAGACTGAAAGGTGACACCACATCCTCATAATACCAATCAATAAGTAAACAAACAAACAAACAAATGTCGATAAGAAGATAATCAACAACTTTTCTTGGGCCCATCAGGGAAATGATGTAGAGCAAATCATTCTTCCACAATCTGGGGAGAGAGATGAATCAAGAGAACCATAGCTGAGACTGGTGACCTGGAGCTGCTAGACTACAAACTCGCAGGAAGACTTGAATGAAAATGAAGAATTACTGGAGCTGAGCATGGACTAGTGTGGTAGAGAAAAACTGGAGTCCAGGGTCTGAGGGAGGTCCTCACACTGTGGGTTCAACCACCAGGCATTCCATCAGATTTTCACAGTAAAGCTCTAAGAAAGACACCTACTGGCTCTTGCCAGGGGAAGAATAATCACTGTGAAATGTGCCCAGAGTTTTTTTTTTCTATAGCAAAGGACTACTCTTCAGGGGAAAGGACTTTACAAGAAGTCCTTTATTTCATCTGTAGGAACTCCAGCCCAACTCCTTCCCCATTAGCCTTAAGGTCTGATCTAGAGGTAAGTGGAATCTACTACTGCAGGACCTTTTATGAAGGTTTGATCACTCAAAGACTTGGATGGAATCGTAAGGTTACAGAGTGGTAAACCTTTCCACCCCTTACTGCCACACCAGTAGGACTCAGAATAGCAATAGATTGCAGTGGAAAGAGCTGTCATTCTCAGACGCTTTATGAGGAGGAGTTGGGAAAGCCCAAAGTCAAAAGAGGAAACAAAACCAAAAACATGGCCAAGAGCAGTGGCTCACACCTGTAATCCCAGCATTTTGGGAGGCCGAGGCAGGTGGATCACAAGGTCAGGAGATTGAGACCATCCTGGCTAACACGACGAAACCCCGTCTCCACTGAAAATACAAAAAATTAGCCCGGCATGGTGGCAGGCAGCTGTAGTCCCAGCTACTCGGGAAGCTAAGGCAGGAGAATGGCATGAACCCAGGAGGCGGAGCTTGCAGTGAGCCGAGACTGCGCCACTGTACTCCAGCCTAGGTGACAGAGTGAGATTCCATCTCAAAAACAAAACAAAACAAAACAATAGAAGAATCAGAGTCCTCTGGCACATACTGTTACAGAACATATTGTACTCAGCAAATTGACAGGAAAGATTAATATAAAAACTTGCATTAAGTGCTGTAGTCCATTCAACATCATAAGGCATGCAATAAAGGCAGAAGAAACTATTTCAAGAGGAAAAAGAAAATCACTAGAACCAGACTCAGATACATATGTTAGAATTATCAGACAGAGAAATTAACGTTGATATGATTAATATGTTAAGGGATCTAATGGAAAAAGAACCAATGGGTTATGAAAAGGGAACTCAAAAAATGAAACAAAAGGCAATACTAGAAATCAAGCACATTGTAACAGAGTTGGAGAATACCTTTGGTGGATTCGTCTGAAGACTGGGCATGGGCATGAACAAAGGAAAAATCAGTAAGTTTAAAGATTTTTCAATGGAAACTTTTCAAACCAAAATATGACGAGTTGATGGGTGCTGACGAGTTGATGGGTGCAGCACAGCAACATGGCACAAGTATACATATGTAACAAACCTGCACGTTATGGCACATGTACCCTAGAACTTAAAGTATAATAATAATAAAAAAATTTTAAAAAAAGAGTAAAAAAAAAATTAAAAGAAAGAAACAACACAACATCCAAGAAATGCAGAGAAATTTTAAAAGGTTTAATATATACATAATATGAATATTAGGAGAAGAAACAGAAGACAGAGCAGAAAAAAAATATTTGAATCAATAGTGTTAAACAATTTTTCAAAATTAATAACTGACACTGTATTAGTCTGTTTTCACACTGCCATAAAGAACTGCCAGAGACTGGGTAATATATGAGGAAAACAGGTTTATTTGGTTCACAGTTCCACCTGGCTGGAAAGGCCTCAGGAAACTTACAATCATGGCATAAGGGAAAGCAGGCATGTCTTACATGGTGTCAGGCAAGACAGAGTGAGTGAGTGTGAAGGACGAACTGTCAAATACTTATAAAACCATCAGATCTCATGACAATTCACTCACTATCATGAGAACAGCATGTGAGAAACCATTCCCATTATCCAATCATCTGCTTCTCTTATAACTGGAGGATTACAAGTCCCTCCCTGGACATGTGGGGATTTACAATTGAGATGAGATTTGGGTGGAGGCAGAGGGCCAAACCATGAGACACTAATACAGTTTGACTGTGTGTCCCTGCCCAAATCTCATCTTTAATTCCCACATGTTGTGGGAGGGAGCCAGTGGGAAGTAATTGAATCATGAGGGCAGGTCTTTCTTTCTTTTTTTTTTTTTTTGAGACGGAGTCTTGCTCTGTCACCCAGGATGGAGTGCAGTGGCCGGATCTCAGCTCACTGCAAGCTCTGCCTCCCGGGTTTACGCCATTCTCCTGCCTCAGCCTCCCGAGTAGCTGGGACTACAGGTGCCCGCCACCTCGCCCAGCTAGTTTTTTTGTATTTTTTAGTAGAGACGGGGTTTCACCGTGTTAGCGGGGATCGTCTCTCGATCTCCTGGCCTCGTGATCCGCCCGTCTCGGCCTCCCAAAGTGCTGGGATTACAGGCTTGAGCCACCGCGCCCGGCCTGAGGGCAGGTCTTTCTCATGCTGTTCTCGTGATAGTGAATAAGTGTCATGAGATTTAATGGTTTTCTAAGGGGGAGTTTCCCTGCACAAGCTCTCTCTTTGCCTGCTCCCATCCTTGTAAGACATAACTTGCTTCTCTTTGCCTCCTGCCATTACTGTGAGGCTTCCCAACACAATTCCAAGACACATGGGACTGTAAGTCCAATAAAACTTTTTTCTATATAAATTACTAAGTCTCAGATATGTCTTTATTAGGAGCATGAAAGCTAACTAATATAATAAATTGGCACCAGTACAGTGGGGCTCTGTGAAAAGAGATCCAAAAATGTGAGGCAACTTTGAAACTGGGTAATAGGCAAAGGTTGGGACAGTTTGGAGGACTCAGAAGAAGACAGAAAAATGTTGAAAAGTTTGGAATTTCCTAGAGACTTCTTGAATGCCTTGGCCCAAAATGCTGATAATGATACAGACAATGAAATCCAGGCTAATGTGATCTCAGATGGACATAAGGAAGTTGTTGGGAACTGGAGCAAAGGTAACTCTTGCTATGTTTAAGCAAAGAAACTGGCAGCATTTAGCACCTTCCCTGGAGATGTGTGGAACTATGAACCTGAGAGAGATGATTTAGGATATCTGGCAGAAGAAATTTCTAAGCAGCAAAGCATTCAAGAGGTGATTTGGGTGCCATTAAAGGCACTCATTTTTAAAACGGAAACAGCACAAAAGTTCAGAAAAGTTGCAACCTGACAATGCAATAGAAAAGAAAATCCCATTTCCTGAGGAGAAATTCAAGTCAGCTGCATATATCTGCATAAGTAATGAGGAAGCAAATGTTAATTGCCCAGATGATGGGGAATATGTCTCCAGGGCATGTCGGAGACTTTTGTGACAGCCTCTCCCCTCACAGAACTGGAGGCCTAGGAGGAAAAAATGGTTTCGTAGGCCAGGCCCAGACCCCCCCCACCCTCACTGCTTTATGCACTCTAGGGACTTGGTGTCCCATGTCCCAGCTACTCTAGGCATGGCTAAAAGGAACCAATGTATAGCTCAGGTCATGGCTTCAGAGGGTGCAAGCCCCAAGCCTTGAGAGCTTCCATGTGGTGCTGAGCATATAGGTGCACAGAAGTCAAGGGTTGAGGTGTGGGAACCTCTGTCTAGATTTCAGAGGATTAATGGATATGCCTGGATGTCCAGGCAGAAATTTGCTTCAGGGAAGGAGCCCTAAAGAAGAATCTCTGCTAGGGCCGTGTGGAAGGGAAATGTGGTGTGTGAGCCCCCACAGAATCCCCACTGGGGCACTGCCTAGCAGAGCTGTAAGAAGAAGTCCACCATCCTCCAGACCCCAGAATACTAGATCCAACAACAGCTTGCACTGTGCACCTGAAAAAGCCGCAGACACTGAATGCCATCCCTTGAAAGCAGCCAGGAGGGAGACTGTACCCTGCATAGCCACAGGGATGGAGATTCCAAGACCATGGGAACTCACCTCTTGCATCAGCATGACCCGGGTGTCAGACATGGAGTCAAAGGAGATTGTTTTGGAGGTTTAGGATTTGACTGCCCTGCTGGATTTCAGACTTGCACAGTGCCTGTAGTCCCTTTCTTTGGGGCAAATTCTTCCATTTGGAATTGCTGTATTTATCCAATATCTGTACCCCCATTGTATCTAGGAAGTAAATAACCTGCTTTTGATTTTACTGACTCATAGGTGAAAGGGACTTGCTTTTTCTTGAATGAGACTTTTGACTGTGGACTTTTGAGTTAATGTTGAAATGAGTTAAGACTTTGGAGGACTTTTGGGAAGTCATGGTTGGTTTTGAGATGTGAGGACATGAGATTTGGGAGCAGCCAGGGGTGGAATGGTATGTTTTGGCTGTGTCTGCACCCAAATTTCATCTTGAAATCCCATGTGTTGTGGAAGGGACCCAGTGGGAGGTAATTGATTAATGGGGGCAAGTCTTTCTCATGTTGTTCTCGTGATATTGAATAAGCCTCATGAGATCTGATGGTTTTATAAGGGGAGTTTCCCTGCACAAGCTCTTTGCCTATTTCCATCCATGTAAGATGTGACTGTTCTTCCTTGGCTTCTGCCATGATTGTGAGGCTTCCCAGTCACATGGAACTGTAAGTCCATTAAACATTTTTCCTGATTAAATTACCTTGTTTTGAGTATGTCTTTATTACCAGTATGTAAATGGACTAATACAGACACCAAACGAGAGTTTTTTTAAAAAAAAACTCAGATTAGACCAAGCTTGTTAAGAACAACAACAAAAATCTCTACACCTAGACATATTATTTTCGAACTGCAGAAAACAAAATACAGAAAAAGAGAAATTCATGAAAGAAACTAGAAAGTTAGAGAAGCAAACACCTTAGCTATAGAAGAAAAAAAGATAAGAACTGTAATGAAATTATCCTCTGAAACCATTCAACCAGGAAGTGAATGAAATGAAATATTCGAAGCATCAAAAGAAAATAAAGCCACCAACATAAAAATTATATATCCACTGAAACAATCCTTCAAATGTGAAGAAGAAACTTCCTATTAGCTTCAAGATATAAAGAGGTTAAAAGGCATCACTCCTGCCCTCAAATAAGGAAAGAGCTGAGCAAACTGAAAATCATCGACTTCTCAGATCCATCAGAAATCAAGATCATAAGTCAAATTGCTGCTCCAAAGTCTGGAGAGACAAATGAACACAGAGAAGCATAGTGAAGATCTGCTTTCAGCAGTGAAGAAAAATATGCTAAAACCAATAAGTGACAGGAAAAAAATGATAATTGTGATGAATAATTGACAACTGAATGTGGAGTAGCTTGAGGTAAAATCTCTCTGAGGGCCTAGACTGATAAGTGCCCCACATTTTCATGAGTTTTACCAAACATAGTTCTCACAGCCTTACTCAATGAAGAATAGACAAAAATCCAGTTGTGTTTTGGGCAGGAAGGGGAGAAAAAAACATTTTGAAATATGCTCAGAGCACTCTCAATAATAGAAACCTTCTCTGTAGAGAAAATATTTTACGAGAACCTTATCTGAGCTGGAGGAACATCAATTAGGCAATTCCAATATCTTCTAGTATTGTATTTCATACAAGTGGAGAAAAATAAAAAAAGAACCACTATAGTAAAATAAAACCTCTGTCACTTGCAGTTAGAGCAGACATTCAGCTCAGACCAACTCCTAGTCTGATGTACAGAAAGTATCACACTCAAAGCCTAATGATCTGACACATTGTGTCTGGCTTTCAATACACACTGCAAAGCTGAAAGACAAGAAAACACACAGGTTGGAGAGACAAGCAAGCATAAGAACCAGCATCAAGCATGGGAGAGACTTTGGAAACATTAGACCAGGAATTTAAAATAAGTTGGAATAATATATTAAGGAGTCTAATAGAAAAAATCATCAATACACAAGAACATATGGGTAATATGTGCATACAGATGGAAAATTTAAGAAACAAACAAAAGAAAATGCCAGAGAACAAAAGCACTGTAGCAGAGAAGAAGACTTTCTATAATGGACTCGTTCTCAGACTCGACACAGCTGAGGAAAAATCACTGAGTCTGAACATATGTAATAGAAATTTCTCAAATTGAAATACAGAAACAAAAAAAAATTAAAAATATACCAGAATACCCCAAACTGAAGGATAATTACAAAAGGTATAAATACATATCATAGGAATAGTAGAAAAATAATAAAGAAACAAAAGGAATATTTGAATTAATAATGACTGAGAATTTAAAAAAATGACATATAATAAACCACAGATCCAGGAGGCACAGAGAAAACCATGCAGGGTGAAAAACCAAAAAGTCTTCATCTAGGCATATCATAGTCAAACTGCATGAAAGAAAGGACAAAGAGAAAGTCTTGAAGGAAGTCACATGGGAAGAATGGGGCAGTTCCTCTACAGAAGAACAGGAATAAGAATTATATACGACTTTCCATCTGAAACCACACAAGTCAGAAGAAAGTGAAGTGAAATACTAAAAATCATTGAATGAGAGAAGAAAAAAACACAAAAAATCCAAGATGCCAATTTAGAATTCCGTACTCTGTTATTATTCTTCAAAAGTGAAGAAGAAATAAAAACTTTCTCAGAAAAGTAAAAATTCTGGGAATGTGTTGTCAGTAGACATGCCTATCTCACCACATCTCTCCAACATTGTACTCAAAGTCTTAGTGCATGCAATAAGAAAAACAGAGGACATGAAAGCTATACTAATTAGAAAGAAAAAAACTTGTCTTTGTCCTCAGATGGTCTAATTATAGTTATAATTATAATCATCTATGCAGAAAATCCCAAAGAATTCACACAAAAAAATGCTAGAACTTATAAGTGATTATAGCAAGGTCATATGATGCAAGGTTAATATACAAAAGTTAATTGCTTTCAGATATAACAATGAATAATTGTCATTTGAAATTAAAAGTACCATTTAATATAGCTTCAAAAATTAAATATCTAGAATTAAATAAATAAAAATTTGTATAGAACCCATATGTATAAAACCACAATACTCTGATGAAAGAAAACAAATAAATTCAGTTATGTGAGAGATATTGTTTGCTCATTGACAGTAACACTAAATATTATTAAGATATCAACTCTTCTCAAACTGATATATAGATTCTATGCCTTATCACTCAGTATCTCAGCCAGTTGTTTTGTGGATATGGACACACTAATTGTTAAATTTATGTGGGAAGTCATAAGACTCAGATTTGCCAATACAATACCAAAGAAGAACAAAGTTGAAAGACTGTCACCACCCTAATTCAAGACAACTATAAAGCTACTGTAATTGAGTCATGTGGTATTGGTGAAAAATAGATACATACATAAATATAACAGAATACGTAATACAAAAATGAAACCACACAAACCCAGTGAAGCAACCTTTGAAAAGGGAGGGAAGGTAATTTAATAGAAAAAATAATAGTCTTTTCAAAAAATAGTGTTTAAACAGCTGGATCTGTATATCCAAAATAATATAATCAGACACAAACCTCATACAACCTTACACCAAAATTAACTCAGAAAAGACCATAGACCTAGATAAACTGTAAATCTCATAGGAGAAAATGTAAGGAAAAACATTCTATGTGACTTTGAACTGGGTGGGAGTTCTTAAGAGCACAATCCAAAAATAAAAATATAATAATAATATAGACTTCATCAAAATTAAAAACTTCTGCTCTGTGAAAATATTTAACTGTATACATTAATGTACACATTTTGTGCTGTGGGCACTTAGGGAATACTTGGTGTCATCAGCCTGCCATTATTGGGCTCAGAAAAAACTGAGAATAGTTTCATCACCCTAAAACTACCCTATCATTCACTCATTCAATATTTCTCTACCTTAGTCTCTGGTGACCACTGATCTTATTGTCTCTATAATTTTTATTTTTTCAGAATACCATATAATTGGTATATGGTACATAGCCTTTTCATATTTTTTTTCACTTAATAATGTGCATTTACAATTAATCTACTAATTTTCATGACTTGATAGCTCATTCCTTTCTATTGATGAATACCATTCCATCATATATTTGTAAGAAAATTGTTTATCCATTCATCTCTCTCTCTCTTTTTTTTTTTTTTTTTTTTTTTTTTTTTGAGACAGTGTCTGGAGTGCAGTGGTACAATCTTGGCTCACTGCAACCTCCACCTCTAGGGTTCAAGCAATTCTCATGCCTCAGCTTTCCGAGTACATGTGCCAGCATGCTTGGCTAATTTTTGCATTTTTTGTAGAGAGGGGGTTTTGTCATGTTGGCCAGGGTGGTCTTGAACTCTTAGCCTCAAGTGATCTGCCCATCTCAGCCTCCCAAAGTGCTGGGATTACAGGTGTAAGCCACCACACCAGGCCCATTCATCTCTTGAAGACTATCTTGATTCCTTTGAAATTTTGGCAATTATAAATAAAGCTATTGTAAAAGGCTTGGGGGTGGAAATAGGTTTTCAAATCAGTTGGGTAAATATATAGAAGTTCAATTGCTGGATAGCATGGTAAGACTATGTTTAATGTTTTTAAAAACTCTCTGCCTTCCAAAGTGACTGTCCCGTTCCGCATTTCCACCAGAAAAGAATTAGAGTTCCTATTGCCCTGAATTCTCCACAGCAGTCGGTAGTAGCGGTTGGTTTTTTCTTTAGATTGTAGGCATTATAATAGATTGTAGGGGTTTCTCATTATGGTTTGATTTTGCCATTCCCTAATGACAAGTCATGTTAAGTCTCATTTTTATATTCATTCAATTTATAATTTTTCTTCATTATGTAATTGGGCTGTTTGATTTTAATTGTTGATATTTAAGACTTCTTGCATATTTTGATACAAATCCTTTCTCGGATGTGTGATTTGAAAATATTTTGTCCTTATTTTTGCTTGCTTTTTGATTCCGTTAACAATATTTTCTGGAAAAACGCCTCATACGAGCATAGAAACAAATAAACAAAATCACCCTTTCTTCATTCGTAAGCTTAAATATAACTGTATTGAAAAATTTCTTCTTTCTATACAACAAAAAAATCTGATAAACTCATTCAAAATAAGAAATAAAAAAATGAATTTCAACGTGTTACTCTGCAAAAGTAAATTTGCATTTCAGCAGGGTCTAAAACATATTACAAATATTATTATTAAGAAAAAAATTCTGATACAGAGTTGTTCCACTGAAAGGGAGCCTTCTTAGAAGCAGATCACAAGGTCAGGAGATCAAGACCATCCTGGCTAACATGGTGAAACCCCGTTTCTACTAAAAAATATAAAAAATTAGTCAGATGTGGTGGCGGGCCCCTGTAGTCTGACCTACTTGGGAGGCTGAGGCAGGAGAATGGGATGAACCCAGGAGACGTAGCTTGCAGTGAGCCGAGATCATGCCACTGCACTCCAGCCTGGGTGACAAAGCAAGACTGTCTCAAAAAAAAAAAAAAAAAAAGACCTAATCATACTTAACTTATGCATTGAATTAATTTATATCAAACAAGTGCATATTTTACTTTCATTCTACCTACAAGTGTCCACACATCATCATGTAAGATAAGGGCATGGAAAATGAATAATAAAGAGGTCTTATTCACAATGAAAAAGATATAACTAGGTAACGTTAAAAGGATGTAGAAACTGATGGCTCTCATGACACCCGAATATTAGTATTCCTGATAAATTATGCAAGTCAAGATATTGCACAGAAGACAAAAGCACCAAAGAAAGAAAAATCACTTTTCAGTATGGAAATTCATGAAGGTTCACATTGCCCTATTATTAAAATCTAATAATCAACCAGCAGAAAAATGGAAATGGCCAACCATGAATAGGCAAGCAGTAGGAAGAAGACACAGAGCTCTTAGGGAAAATTCATTGAGAGGTCTACCTGTGGCTATCATGGATTAATTAGTTGTGGGAAAATATTTCTGCTAAGACACAAACATAATGTTATATATATATATAACATTATGTTTGTTATATATGTGTTTGTTATATGTGTGTGTGTATATATATATATATATATATATATATATATACACACACTAGAAGGCAGTGGGGACCTGCTGAAGCTTTTGGAACCTTGAGAGACCAAGATCTTTGAGAACTGGGGAGAGACGAGGCTATATTTTGTAGCCATTTTCCCTAAGTATATTTTTTAATTCTGAGCATATAAATCCAGGCAAAACATATAGTTAGAGGATCATCTTTCTGAAACAAAGAAACCAACTAAAATTTTGGCAGTCTGGAAGGCTTCATAGACAAATTTAGTGATTTTGGAAGAGAAAGACAGAGAAATCAATCCAATCCTCAGTTGCTACTTGCCAAAATTTAAAACTGGATGGCATAGGATGACAAAAAGCAAAGCAGAAAAATCTAAAGAACACTGGAATTTATAGCAGTCTTGTGGTACTGGGGAAATAAATATCAGAGTTTGGGATTTACAGCAGTGGGGTCAAGGACTGGAAGCACCCCATGCTCTCAGTTGGAAAATTGAGGAAGCCGCACAATAGCAGGAGAAGAGGCATGGGTGAAAAAAAAAAGAAAAAAAAAAAAGAAAAAAAACAAAAAAAAACAAACAAAAACCTGTTAGTAGAATTGCAGCACAATCTTAACTTAGTTCTATCTAGCCTAATCTTTCTACCAGGCAGAGGACAAGTAAAACATCTTTGGGGAAAGATGGGAGCCTCTTCAATTTGGAAACAATGGTTGTCACTGTACAAATTGTACACAAGGGACATGACATTGTGAAAATTGTGGTTTAGCATGAGCAAAAGTCAGGATCTGGCTTGAGATACTGTAGCTATGTGGAGAATTAACCAAGCAAAGGAAGAGAGCGTCCTGAGGGAGGTAGGAATAATTTTACTGTAAAATGTTTCAAAATAGTTAAGCAGCTGTTAAATGAATGCAAGTTAATAAAGAAGCCACAGAACTATATATAAAGTCTGTCCTCATTATTCATGAATTTTATGTGTAAATTCACCTACTCGCTGAAATTGAGTTGTTACTCCAAAATCAATACTTTCAGTGCATTTGAGGTCATTTGTGAACGTGTGCAGAGGAGCGAAAAATTTGGAGCCATTCAATATGCACATTCTCAGCTGAGCCTGAACAAAGTGGACACTGTGTTCTTGTCTCAACTTTCATACTATAAACAAGCATCTGTGCCGGGCACAGTGGCTCACACCTGTAATCCCAACACTTTGGGAGTCCGAGACAGGTGGATGACTTGAGGTCAGGAATTTGAAACCAGCCTGGCTAACATGGTGAAACCCCATTTCTACTAAAGAAAAAAAAAAAAAAATAGCTGGGCATGGCGGTGGGCACCTGTAATCCCAACTACTTGGGAGGCTGAAGCATGAGAATTGCTTGAATCTGGGAGGTGAAGGTTGCCATGAGCCAAGATTTTGCCACTGCACTCCAGCCTGGGTGACAGTGGGAGACTCCATCTCAAAAATAAAAAATAAATAAGAATAATAAACAAAGAAACAAGTGTCCACTTTAAGTTCATTTAGTGCCACATTTTAAAAGTTTTGTGCTTCTTCTTGGTCATTTTGCCATTTAAAATGTTCCTATGTATAGTACTGAAGTGTTGTCTAATGTTCCTAAGTGCAAGAAGGTTGTGATGTGCCTTATGGAGAAAATACCTGTGTTAGAAAACACTTCACTTAAGTATAACTTATAGGACGGTTGGCCGTAAGTCCAGTGTTAATGAATTATCAATATATATTAGATAAGGTGTCTGTAAACAGAAAAACACAAAAAGCAAGAGAATATCTTGATTAGTTGATAAAAATGTGGTGACCAGAGACTCACAGGAGCTCAATCTTTTCCCCAGGAGCATGACTGTGTTTGGAAGGCTGGGTTCAGTAGCAATGAAGAGGCCCTGGTAAAGTATATAAGGCTGAGTAACACTTTGGAAAATTGAGTAGCCTGTGGCCCAAAGTACAGTTGGTCCCCACATAATTCTAATTCAATGGCAACCACACTAAACCTATTTTTATCAAAATGGCTCAGAATCTACATTTGCATGTTGTCCAGGAAGATAGACCCTGTGCTTTGAATACATAGTCAGGTATTGTTTAATGACAGGAATATGTTCCAGGAAATATATCATTAAGCAATTTCATCATTGTGTGAACACCTTGGAGAATATTTACATAACCATAGATAAGAGAGCCTGCTACACACCTACGCTGTATCATACAGCCTATTGCTCTCAAGGTACAAACTAGTACAGCAATTATAACACAATGTGAAGTATGTGTGTGTCTAAACATACCTAATCATGAAAAAGTACAGTAAAAGTAAGTATCATAATCTTATGGGACCATCATCATGTATGTCATCTGGTGACAAAATGTTGTCAAGCAGCACATGACTGTAATTGCTAGCAGGACATTTAAGTTTAAATGGTTACCAGGTGATGAGTTCAAAGAATAAAACATGTAGAAGAAGGGAGAAGACAAAGGGAGTGAACAGCAAGTCAGTCTATGGCTCATTCTAACAGTTGGGAGAAGGATCTCTTTAGCTAAGAACACGCGGGCTTTATAGTTTGTTAAGAATAGAGCGCTTGAGGATCATGGCTGCAGAGCATGTTTTGAACCACAAATAAGGAAAGCAATCTCACCGGAATGGTAATGGCAGAAATGAGATTGTCATTAGTTAAGGATCAAAATAGTAATGAAAAAGGGATATACAGGGAGAGTTTATAATTGTGGGGGCAGGGCAGGGAGCGGTGACTCACGCCTGTAATCCCAGCACTTTGGGAGGCCGAGGCGGGCGGATCACGAGGTCAGGAAATCGAGACCATCCTGGCTAACACGGTGAAACCCCGTCTCTACTAAACATACAACAAAATTAGCCGGGCTTGGTGGTGGGCACCTGTAGTCCCAGATACTCAGGAGGCTGAGGCAGGAGAATGGCATGAACCCAGGAGGCGGAGCCTGCAGTAAGCTGACATCAGGCCACTGTACTCCAGCCTGGGCAATAGAGTGAGACTCTGTCTCAAAAAATAAATAAATAAATAAATACGTAAATAAATGTTGGGGCAGGAGAGATATTTGAAAGGAAAGCATGGGAAGATCATTTTACCTAGAAGCAGTGTTAAGAAAATATGTTTTCTCAACATGAAAAGAAGGGAAAATATTTTTAGACAAAAAACATAAAGTAGAATGATATGGTATATTATTCCAGAGATGGAAGTGGATTGAATCAAAAGCAAATTGCATTGCTATAGCAATGAGTAAAGATTTGCCATTTCTACAATGAGAAAGAGGGAAAAGTGCATGGGGGATACAAAAGAAATGGATTAAAAAAGAAAGAAAAAGATAAATGTAGCAGAAATAAAGGAAGTGAGATACTAAAACAATCCGGAAGTTTCAAGGTGGCTGTCAATAACGTTCAGGACATTTATTTTTGAAAATATATTTGTAACAATCTATTTGGCATTTATTGTGTGTTAGGCAGTGTGATTGGCTTGAAGAAAAAAGTTGTTAAGTGGATACTAGTCTTGGCTCTCAAGTTGCTTAAAGCACATTTGACAGATATGTAAGAGAGGTATGTTCAAGTTGGTTTTGGAACAAAAGGGCTGGTGTTACAGGGAGCTGCCCTTAAACTACCTTGGGGAAGGAGTCCAGAAGAAGGTGAATTTTAAAATGTGTTCAGAAGAGAGATAAATGAAGAAAAGGGCAAATAAAATTCTAGGCAGAGGGTAGGCAGGGGCAAGGATGCATGAGAAGCAAGGATAAGTTGAGACATTGAAGAAGTTAAAAAAAAAAAAAAGGTAGAATCCATGAGTGTCTAAAAATCATCAGCTGGGAAGATACGCTGAAGACAGATAATGGCACTGGAGAGTCATATGATGGATTTTGTTTTTATTTTAGAAACATCATACAGATGGTAGACTGCAGAATGTCATCTATCTCCAGAATGACAAAGGAACCAGAGCCTTCACCCAAGAGTGGAGTGTGGAAGTAGGTTGGGGATATGAAGGCTGTGGAAAATATTTTCAACAGCTGCTAAAAGAAGAGTTATAATGAGTCAGTCAGAGATGAGGAAAATCATTCCCAAGTATCTCTAAAACCTTGACCAAAGTTGCTTAGCATGAAATTGTGGTGAAGCTAGTAATCACATGTATGGCAACAACAGCCTAGGTTGAGCAGCAAAACAATGAAGAAATAAAATATTGTTGAATAATTGTGAGTGAGATATGTCTCATTGACTTTGTGGACAAAGGACAATGAAAGACATTGACTTAGGGCACAATTAAATTGGTAAACCTTCAATTCTATTATGGGTATGCTTGCAAAAACAAAACCTTGAGTGGACTCAGAACACAGGAGAGAAGAGAAGATGAATGGGATAACTGTCTAACAAGTGTAGAATGAAATAAGAGGGAGAGAGATATGTAAGAATAAACGTCAGTCAGTTAAGAGAATCATAGAGTTCAAAAAACTCGGAGGTGGATTAATTCCTGGTAATAATAAGGCTTAGGGTGTAAGTCACTGATAGTCAATGAAGTATGCTGGAGTTGAAGGTCAAAATAAATGAGTCAGAAAAGCTGGATAATTAAACTCAGAATGGGGGAGATAACTCAACAGTGCAATTATTGATTGGAATACTAGAGTCATGTCACCTATCACAAGACCACATGGAGAAATCTTTTTTTATTTTCTTTTTAAAATGAGAGGCTACTTGAAAAAGTGTTTAATGGATGAAAATTTGACTCAGTAAGAAAATAATATGGCAGAACTTGGGGATAATTTTAGACTTTTGAGTTTTAGTAAGTTGGAGACATTGCAGATTTAGTATGAAGTTTATTCTTTAAATTTTCCACATAGAAATTATTGAAAGTGTGAATGAAAGTAAAAGAAAGCCCTCCCCTCATTTTTCCCATTTGTGTGTTTTGTATTATATTAAATATCATTGGCACTATTTATAAGCTCTAAGCTTAAGAAACATCACCCATAGATTGTTGTCTGTCCAAAAATGAAATCTCATTTTCTGGTGTGGACTATGGCGTACTAAATGCTCAATCAATGCTTGTGGAATAAATCTATTGGTTTTAGAATTAAACTCAAGTAATATGGAATTAAATCTCTATTTTTTCTTTTCCTACCTTGTGATCATTGACAAATTGCTTATTTTCAGTTTTGATTCTTTACATATAATATTGATTGTGTAAAAACAAAACATAAGGCATATTCGGAAGACAGTAAAATAAAATATTAAAATGCCTCATAATTATAATTTTTTTTGTTTCCCATTTTACATCTTATTTTCCTGTATAAAATATTTCAAGTTTAGTTACCTCAATTACATAAGCAAATGCACGTTTTCTTTCCTTCCTTCTTCCCTTCCTTAAAAATGTATTGAATGTCCCACCATTTTATTGAAGACACTATGCTAGATTCAGATAATATAGAGACAGAATGCCCTATAAGGGACCAATTCATTAATTATGATAAAATTAAGTTGATTACTAAGAATATCATTATTTTAAAAATTTTGGCTTGAATGAATGAATAATTTTTAGGTGTTATTTATTGAGTCATTCTGCTCTTTATTTTCTTTTTTTCTTTGTTTAAACTATATTATGAATTTTTATTTATTTTTATTTTTTATTTTTTATTATACTTTAAGTTCTGGGGTACATGTGCACAACATGTAGGTTTGTTACATATGTATGCATGTGTCATGTTGGTGTGCTGCACCCATCAACCGGTCATCACTCATCAACTCATCATTTACATCAGTTATAACTCCCAATGCCATCCCTCCCCCCTCCACCCTCCCCATAATAGGCCCCGGTGTGTGATGTTTCCCTTCCCATGTCCAAGTGATCTCATTGTTCAATTCCCACCTATGAGTGAGAACATGCAGTGTTTGGATTTCTGTTCTTGTGAAAGTTTGCTGAGAATGATGGTTTCCAGCTGCACCCATGTCCCAACAAAGGACACGAACTCATCCTTTTCTATGGCTGCATAGTATTCCATGGTGTATATGTGCCACATTTTCTTAATCCAGTCTGTCACTGATGGACATTTGGGTTGATTCCAAGTCTTTGATATTGTGAAAAGTGCCTCAATAAACATACATGTTCATGTGTCTTTGTAGCAGCATGATTTATAATCCTTTGGGAATATATCCAGTAATGTGATGCCTGGGTCAGATGGTATTTCTAGCTCTAGATCCTTGAGGAATCGCCATACTGTTTTCCACAATGGTTGAACTAGTTTACAATCCCACCAACAGTGTAAAAGTGTTCCTATTTCTCCACATCCTGTCCAGCACCTGTTGTTTCCTGACTTTTTAATGATTGCCATTCTTACTGGTGTCGGATGATATCTCATTGTGGTTTTGATTTGCATTTCTCTGATGGCCAGTGATGATGAGCATTTTTTCATGTGTCTGTTGGCTGTATGAATGTCTTCTTTTGAGAAATGTCTGTTCATATACTTTGCCCACTTTTTGATGGAGTTGTTTATCTTTTTCTTGTAAATTTGTTTGTGGTCTTTGCAGGTTCTGGATATTAGCCCTTTGTCAGATGAGTAGATTGCAAAAATTTTTCCCATTCTGAAGGTTGTCTCTTCACTCTGATAGTAGTTTATTTTGCTATGCAGAAGCTCTTTAGTTCAATTAGATCCCATTTGTCAATTTTGGCTTTTGTTGCTGTTACTTTTGGTGTTTTAGACATGAAGTCCTTACTCATGCCTATGTCCTGAATGGTATTACCTAGGTTTTCTTCTAGGATTTTTATGGTATTAGGTTTAACATTTAAGTCTCTAATCCATCTTGAATTAATTTTCGTATAAGGAGTAAGGAAAGGATCCAGATTCAGCTTTCTGCTTATGGCTAGCCAATTTTCCCAGCACCATTTATTAAATAGGGAATCCTTACCCCATTTCTTGTTTTTCTCAGGTTTGTCAAAGATCAGATGGTTGTAGATGTGTGGTATTATTTCTGAGGGCTCTGTTCTGTTCCATTGGTCTGTATCTCTGTTTTGGTACCAGTAACATGCTGTTTTGGTTACTGTAGCCTTGTAGTATACTTTGAAGTCAGGTAGCATGATGCCTCCAGCTTTGTTCTCTTGGCTTAGGATTGTCTTGGCAATGTGGGCTCTTCTTTGGTTCCATATGAACTTTAAAGCAGTTTTTTCCAATTCCGTGAAGAAACTCATTGGTAGCTTGATGGGGATGGCATTGAATCTATAAATAGCCTTGGGCAGTATGGCCATTTTCACGATATTGATTCTTCCTATCCATGAGCATGGTATGTTCTTCCATTTGTTTGTATCCTCTTTTATTTCACTGAGCAGTGGTTTGTAGTTTCCTTGAAGAGGTCTTTTACATTCCCTGTAAGTTGGATTCCTAGGTATTTTATTCTCTTTGAAGCAATTGTGAATGGAAGTTCATTCATGATTTGGCTCTCTGTTTGTCTGTTACTGGTGTATAAGAATGCTTGTGATTTTTGCACATTGATTTTGTATCCTGATACTTTGCTGAAGTTGCTTATCAGCTTAAGGAGATTTTGGTCTGAGATGATGGGGTTTTCCAAATATATATAATCATGTCATCTCCAAACAGGGACAATTTGACTTCTTCTTTTCCTAACTGAATACTCTTTATTTCTTTCTCTTGCCTGATTGCCCTAGCCAGAACTTCCAACAGTATGCTTAATAGGAGTGGTGAGACAGGGCATCCCTGTCTTGTGCCAGTTTTCAAAAGGAGTGCTTCCAGTTTTTGCCCATTCAGTATGATATTGGCTGTGGGTTTGTCATAAATAGCTCTTATTATTTTGAGATACGTTCCATAAATACTAAATTTATTGAGAGTTTTTAGCATGAAGTGCTGTTGAATTTTGTCAAAGGCCTTTTCTGCATCTATTGAGATAATCATGTGGTTTTTGTCTTTGGTTCTGTTTATATGCTGGATTACATTTATTGATTTGTGTATGTTGAACCAGCCTTGCATCCCAGAGATGAAGCCCACTTGATCATGGTGGATAAGCTTTTGGATGTGCTGCTGGATTCAGTTTACCAGTATTTTATTGAGGATATTTGCATCGATGTTCATCAGGGATATTGGTCTAAAATTCTCTTTTTTTGTTGTGTCTCTGTCAAGTTTTGGTATCAAGATGATATTAGCCTCATAAAATGAGTTATGGAGGATTCCCTCTTTTTCTATTGATTGGAATAGTTTCAGAGGGAATGGTACCAGCTCCTCCTTGTGCCTCTGGTAGAATTTGGCTGTTAATCCGTCTGGTCCTGGACTTTTTTTGTTTGGTAGGCAAAATTATTGCCTCAAATTCAGAGCCTGCTATTGGTCCATTCAGGGATTCAACTTCTTCCTGGTTTAGTCTTGGGAGAGTGTAAGTGTCCAGGATATTATCCATTTCTTCTAGGTTTTTTAGTTGATTTGCATAGAGGTGTTTATAGTATTCTCTGATGGTAGTTTGTATTTCTGTGGGGTCAGTGTTGATATTCCCTTTATCATTTTTTATTGCATCTATTTGATTCTTCTCTCTTCTTCTTTATTAGTCTTGCTAGTGGTCTATCAATTTTGTTGATCTTTTCAAAAAAACCAGCTCCTGGATTCATTGATTTTTTGGAGGGTTTTTTGTGTCTCTATCTCCTTCAGTTCTGCTCTGATCTTAGTTATTTCTTGTCTTCTGCTAGCTTTTGAATGTATTTGCTCTTGCTTCTCTAGTTCTTTTAATTGTGATGTTAGGGTGTCAATTTTAGATCTTTCCCGCTTTCTCTTGTGGGCATTTAGTGCTATAATTTTCCCTCTACACACTGCTTTAAATGTGTCCCAGAGATTCTGGTATGTTGTATCTTTGTTCTCATTGGTTTCAAAGAACATCTTTATTTCTGCCTTCATTTTGTTATGTACCCAGTAGTCATTCAGGAGCAGGTTGTTCAGTTTCCACGTAGTTGAGCGGTTTTGATTGAGCTTCTTAGTCCTGAGTTCTAGTTTGATTGCACTGTGGTCTGAGAGACAGTTTGTAATAATTTCTGTTCTTGTACATTTGCTGAAGAGTGCTTTACTTCCAACTATGTGGTCGATTTTGGAATAAATGTGATGTGGTGCTGAGAATAATGTATATTCTGTTGATTTGGGGTGGAGAGTTCTGTAGATGTCTATTAGGTCTGCTTGGTGCATAGTTGAGTTCAATTCCTGGATATCCTTGTTAACTTTCTGTCTCGTTGATCTATCTAATGTTGACAGTGGGATGTTGAAGTCTCCCATTATTATTGTATGGGAATCTAAGTCTCTTTGTAAGTGTCTAAGGACTTGCTTTATGAATCTGGGTGCTCCTATATTGGGTGCATATATATTTAGGATAGTTAGCTCTTCCTGTTGAATTGATCCCTTTACCATTATGTAATGGCCTTCTTTGTCTCTTTTGATCTTTGATGGTTTAAAGTCTGTTTTATCAGAGACTAGGATTGCAAGCCTTGCTTTTTTTTTTTTTTTTTTTTTGTTCTCCATTTGCTTGGTAAATCTTCCTCCATCCCTTTATTTTGAGCCTATGTGTGTCTTTGCATGTGAGATGGGTCTCCTGAATAGAGCAAACTGATGGGTCTTGACTATTTATCCAATCTGCCAGTCTGTGTCTTTTAATTGGACCATTTAGTCCATTTACATTTAAGGTTAATATTGCTATGTGTGAACTTGATCCTGTCAACAAGCTGCTTATTTTGCTTGTTAGTTGATGCAGATTTTTTCCTAGCATCAATGGTCTTTACATTTTGGTATGTTTTTGCAATGGCTGCTACCAGTTGTTCCTTTCCATGTTTAGTGCTTTCTTCAGGGTCTCTTGTAGGGCAGGCCTGGTGGTGACAAAATCTGTAAGCATTTGCTTGTCTGTAAAGGATTTTATTTCTCCTTCACTTATGAAACTTAGTTTGGCTGGATATGAAATTCTGGGTTGAAAATTATTTTCCTTAAGAATGTTGAATATTGGCCCCCACTTTCTTCTGGTTTGGAGAGTTTCTGCTGAGAGATCTGCTGTTAGTTTGATGGGCTTTACTTTGTGGGTAACCCCACCTTTCTCTCTGGCTGCCCTTAACATTTTTTCCTTCATTTCAACTTTGGTGAATCTGACAATTATGTGTCTTAGAGTTGCTCTTCTCGAGGAGTATCCTTGTGGTGTTCTCTGTATTTCCTGAATTTGAATGTTAGACTGTCTTACTAGGTTGGAGAAGTTCTCCTGGATGATATCCTGAAGAGTGTTTTCCAACTTAGTTCCATTTTCCCCCTCACTTTCAGGCATACCAATCAGATGTAGATTTGGTCTTTTCACATAATCCCATATTTCTTGGAGGCAGAGCAAGATGGCCGAATAGGAGCAGCTCCAGCCTCCAGCTCCCAGCATGAGCTACACAGAGGATGGGTGATTTCTGCAGTTTCAACTGAAGTACTGGGTTCATCTCACTGGGTAGTGCCAGACAATCGGTGCTGGTCAGCTGGTGCAGCCCGACCAGTGAGAGCTGAAGCAGGGCAAGGCATCACCTCACCTGGGAAGTGCAAGGGGGAAGGGAATCCCTTTTCCTAGCCAAGGGAAACTGAGACACACAACACCTGGAAAATCCCGCTCTAATACTGCGCTTTACCAAGGGTCTTAACAAATGGTACACCAGGAGATTATATCCCACACCTGGACAGGAGGGTCCCATGCCCACGGAGCCTCCCTCATTGCTAGCACAGCAGTCTAAGATCTAACTGCAAGGCAGCTGCGAGGCTTGGGGAGGGGTGCCCACCATTGCTGAGGCTTAAGTAGGTAAACAAAGCTGCCAGGAAGCTCGAACTGGGTGGAGCCCACCACAGCTCAAGGAGGCCTGTCTGCCTCTGTGGACTCCACCTCTGGAGACAGGGCGTAGCTAAACAAAAAGAAGCAGAGACCTCTGCAGATGTAAATGTCTCTGTCTGACAGCTTTGAAGAGAGCAGTGGTTCTCCCAGCACGGAAGTTGAGATCTGAGAATGGACAGACTGCCTGCTCAAGTGTGTCCCTGACCCCTGAGTAGTCTAACTGGGAGACATCCCCTACTAGGTGCAGACTGACACCTCACACCTCACATGGTGGGTTACGCCCCTGAGACGAAGCTTCCAGAGTGAGAATCAGACAGCAACACTCACTGTTCAGCAATATTCTGTCTTCTGCAACCTCTGCTGCTGATTCCCAGGCAAACAGGGTCTGGAGTGGACCTCAAGCAAACTCCAAAAGACCTACAGCTGAGGGTCCTGACTGTTAGAAGGAAAACTAACAAACAGAAAGGACACCCACACCAAAACCGCATCAGTTTGTCACCATCATCAAAGACCAAATGCAGATAAAACCACAAAGATGGGAAAAAAGCAGGGCAGAAAAGCTGGAAATTCAAAAAATAAGAGCGCATCTCCCCCTCTAAAGGAATGCAGCTCATCACCAGCAACGGATCAAAGCTGGATGGAGAATGACTTTGACGAGTTGAGAGAAGAAGGCTTCAGCCGATCAAACTTCTCAGAGCTAAAGGAGGAACTACGTAACCAGTGCAAAGAAACTAAAAATCTTGAAAAAAGAATGGAAGAATGGATAATTAGAATAATCAATGCAGAGAAGGCCATAAACGAACTGACAGAGATAAAAACCATGACACGAGAAATACGTGACAAATGCACAAGCTTCAGTAACCATCTCGATCAACTGGAAGAAAGAGTATCAATGATTGAAGAGCAAATGAGTGAAATGAAGTGAGAAGAGAAGTCTAGAAAAAAAAAAAGAGGAAAAAGAAATGAATATAATTATAATTATTAAATAAGTTTACCTGAATTTAACACTTCTTTTGTCATGATGTATAGTGTTCAGTATGCTGTTTAGAGATAACTAATATCTGATATTTTTAATGTGATGGCTTTTTCTTCCACACACAGTAATTAGTGATGCAAATTCTTTTCCGGTTTTAATCTTAACCAATCTCTTTTTTGTTCATTGCCTTTAAAAAAAGAAATATAATTTTCAAGTAGTCAGAGTACAAACTGTAAGCATGTATCTCTTAAAATTTTTACATATATTTCTAGAACCATCACTGAGATTATAATATAGAACATTTTTATCTCCCCAGAATAGTTTGCCCTGTGCTTTTCCAGCCAATGGTACCTCAGTCAGAATAGTTTAGCCCTTTATTTACTTTTAATGCCTTTGAGATCCATCCCTGTTGTTAAATTTATCAGTAGTTTGTTCTTTTAAAATTATTCTTTAGTATTGCATTGTAAAAACCACGGACCTTTAGGTATTCTATTGTTGACGGATATTTCAGTAGTTTCCCACAGTGTTTGTTGTAAAGAATGTGCTTTCACCAGTCATTTGGTAAACATATTTACAAAGTAAGTAGAAAATATTTTAAACACAATGGTAATGAAATTAAGACAGCCTAAAAATTGAGTGTTCCATCTAAACTATGCTGAAAGTTAATGTATAGCCTTAAATGTAAATATAAAAAAATCAAAGCCTAAAAGTAAGTAATCTAAATACCCAAAGACACAGAAATCAACCATCAGGGCATTAAATATGCAAGAAGTGGTATTAATAGGGTTGCCAAATAAAATACAGGCTACTCTGGTCCAATTGAATATCAGATAAACATATATATTAGAGTAAGCAAGTGTCAAATATTGGAAGGGAATATACTGACACTAAAAAAAAATGGCATATCTGAATTCATATTTACCTGAGCATCCTGTTTTCCTTTTTTCCCCTGTCTTACATTCCTAAGTGGAAAACTGGTCACCATGGTAAGAGTAATAATAATGAAATGAAAAACAAGTCTATAGTATAAGCATCAATAAAGATAAAAATTTGTTCTTTGAAAACACTAATAAAATTTATAACACCTTGACAATATCAGAGATAGCACACACAAAAGTACATAATATAAGACATAAGAAAACAGAACATCACTATAGATATTAATGACATAGAAATTAGAAGGGAATACTATGGTCTACTTTATGCCCATAAATTCAAAATCTTAGATATAATACAAAATTGCTAGAAAAATTATAATAAAAAACAAATAATATAAATGAAAAATTTATATTTCCTTTTTTTAACATAAAACATTAAAATTCAAACCATAATTAAATAAGTTACTCAAAATGTAAAGCACAGATGAATCCTATGAAACATTTAAAACAGAAATAACACAAATCTTAGGCAAACCCTTTCATAAACTAGAAAAAGAAAAGACACTCTAATTTATGTTCTGAGGAAAAAGAGACCTTGATACCAAAATCAGACATGAATACAGGAAAGAAAATTTCCATTTCTGACTCTTTTATGGACTTGGATGAAAACATAACAAAATAGCAAAAAGAATTAATATATCAATGAAAGGAATATGAAAAGAATACTGCCTTATAATCAAGTTCATTTTACTTTAGGTATTCTAGTTTAGCTGTAGGATATTAGTGTAACAAAACAAAGGGAAACAGGTGATACAACTTATTTTTTTGGACAAGGTCTCACTCTGTTGCCCAGGCTGGAGTACAATGGCATCATCTCGACTCACTGTAACCTCCACCTCCTGAGTTCAAGCGATTCTCCTGCCTCAGCCTCCTGAGTAGCTGGAACTACAGAAGCCTGCCACCACACCCAGCTAATTTTTGTACTTTTAGTAGAGACGGGGTTTCACCATGTTGGCCAGGCTGGTCTCGAACTCCTGACCTCACACTTACGGTCAGGAGGTCTGCCTTCCTTGGCCTCCCAAAGTGCTGGGATTACAGACATGAGCCATTGTGCCCCACCATAAGTGATACAATTACCTCAATAGGTGTTAATAAAACTGTCGCAAAACTAGGATGGTAGAAAGAAATATTCAACATTCAAAAAAATAAAAGTAAACCTGTTATTTTTAAAATTTCAATATATTTCTGTTGTAAGCAAAATAATGCTCCCTACAATTATTAGAAGGTCCTGAAAAATATAATAAAGCACAAAATAGGAACACAACAGGACTGAAAATGAAACAATGATGTCCTATTACATAGAACGTGTATTTACCTATTGACAAAAGAATTCGTACATGAATTTTAGACAAGTGACTTCATCCAATGTGCTTCCTGATGGGATTGGTTAAGAACTACAAAATATCACTTCATTTTTAGTTTTTCCAAATATGTTTCTGCTGCATCTAATCACAGACAAATCCAGAACATAGGGCATTCTACAGATAAACATGTCTGCATATTTTTCCAATGTCAGGGAAAAGAAAAAAAAGGAGCTGGAATAACCCATTTTAGACTTTTAAAAAAGCATAAAAAAACATGGAAACCCACTGAAATGAATGAACCAATGTTGGGTGTTGACTAAAAAAAGACAGTCCTAAAACATTTTTGGAACACATGAAGCTATATTAGGTGATGTAATTAATGCTAACATACTTAGGTGTAAAAGTCATCACACGGCTAAATAGGAGGAGATACTTGTTCTTTTTTTTTTTTTTTTTTTGAGACGGAGTCTCGCTCTGTCGCCCAGGCTGGAGTGCAGTGGCCGCATCTCAGCTCACTGCAAGCTCCGCATCCCAGGTCTACGCCATTCTCCTGCCTCAGCCTCCCGAGTAGCTGGGACTACAGGCGCCCGCCACCTCACCCGGCTAGTTTTTTGTATTTTTTAGTAGAGACGGGGTTTCACCGTATTAGCCAGGCTGGTCTCGATCTCCTGACCTTGTGATCCGCCCGTCTCGGCCTCCCAAAGTGCTGGGATTACAGGCTTGAGCCACCGCGCCCGGCGAGATACTTGTTCTTAACAGCTTTTTGAGAATTCTTTCTAAGCAACTTTGGCAAAAATAATTCTATCTTTCTACCTATCTATCTACTCAGAGAGCAGATATAGCAAAATTTACCTATTGGTAATTTAGGAGAATTGAAACTTTTTCAAACTTTTCTAAGAACAATGTTTTAAGAACTCTAAGAATTTGTATGTGATCATAATAAAAATAACAAAATATAACTCGATATTGGGAAGATAGTAAAATGTTAAAATAATTAAATGTTAAATATTAAATAATATTAAAATAATTAAAATATGATCACATAAAAATTCCTTATGATAGTTATATGGCAATTACACCATAATGTTATTAAACATGTGTGACTATTTTTTTTTTCCTGTGTCCTCCATTGACACAACTACCATATTAGTGGATTGACAAAAATCTATCAAGAGTTTTGTGCATAATTTAAACTAGCTCAAAAGATTTGAAATATTAGGGCCAACCTCACAAAAGAAAAAAATTGTATATAACATATATTACATATAAAGTATATTAGATGACATATATAATAAAATATATATAATGTTTATTATACACATATCCATTTATGTATGTAAGTTATATACATAAAAATCACACACTTCTATACAGAAGTACAAAACAACAGAAAATAATATGTTAAACAATGCTATTTATAATAGTTTCAGAAACATCTTTCAAGAAACAGATACATAACACATGGACAAGATTCCACTCAAAACGCTTTAAAAATATATTGATAGAAACTAAATTAAAACCTATATACATATCAAATTTCATTGATTAAAAGGTTCAGTATTATACACCACACCAAAGCAGATATACAGATGGAAAATAAAGGTAGGAAAAGATGTTTCACATCACATATGGCATCAGGGATGTGGAAATTAAAGTAAAAATGAGGTACCACTATGCACCTATTAGAAAGGCCACAATCCAGAACACTGACCGCACCAAGTTCTGATGAGGATGTGGAGCAACAGGAACTTTCATTCAATGGAGGTGGGAATGAAAATGGCATGACCTCTTTAGAAGATAATTTGGAAATTTCTTATAAAACTAATGTTAACAAAAGACCACGAGGTTTGTAGAGGAAAAATAAAGAAGTGTTTTATTTTCTAATAATAATAACAAATCTGCTGATCAGAGAGATGCTGCTTCCAAAGTAAAACAAGAGTGCACTCTGGAGATAAAGAGGGTGTCTGGCTTTTTTTTTTTTTTTTTTTTTTGAGACGGAGTCTTCGTCCCAGGCTGGAGTGCAGTGGCGCGAACTCGGCTCACTGCAAGCTCCGCCTCCCGGGTTCACGCCATTCTCTTGCTTCAGCCTCCAGAGTAGCTGGGACTACAGGCGCCTGCCACTATGCCTGGCTAATTTTTTTTTTTTTTTGTATTTGTTTTTTTTTTTTTTTTTTTTTTTTTTTTTTTTTTTTTTTGTCGTTGTTGTTTTCTTTCTTTCTTTCTTTTTGAGATGGAGTATCGCTCTGTCGCCCAGGCTGGAGTGCAGTGGCCGGATCTCAGCTCACTGCAAGCTCCACCTCCCAGGTTTATGCCATTCTCCTGCCTCAGCCTCCCGATTAGCTGGGACTACAGGCGCCCGCCACCTCGCCCAGCTAGTTTTTTTGTATTTTTTAGTAGAGACGGGGTTTCACTGTGTTAGCCAGGAGAGTCTTGATCTCCTGACCTCGTGATCTGCCCGCCTCCGCCTCCCAAAGTGCTGGGATTACAGGCCTGAGCCACCACGCCCAGCCGGGTGTCTGCCTTAAAGAGGGAAAGTTCCTGCTCCAGCTCTCAATCAGGTCTGTATATGCAAATGAATAACTCAAATTCATTCAGTCCTGATTGGTTTGGTATTTTCCAACCCCAAACCAGAAGTCTGTTGGAAGCCTTTAAGGAGGCTAGTGGGAGGAGTTTTCTGCCATGTTATTTCAGCTCCAGACACAGGCTTACAGGAACCATCTTAGCTCAGAGGTGCAAATAGGATATTCCTCTGGAGCTGCTCTCCTGGGAATAATGGAAAAAATTAACTCATTGGATACAGTGAGTGACCCTGTGATCACTCACTACAGCCAGTGTGTTCATTTTACTTCACACTAAACATATTCTCATCATGCAATTCAGCAATCACACTCCTTGGTATCTACCCAAAGGAGCTGCAAACATTTATCTACACATAAACCTACACAAGATGTTTACAGCAGCTTTACTCATAATTGCCAAATGCTGGAAGCAATCAAGACGTCCTTCAGTAGACAAATGGATAAATAAACTGCGGTATATTCAAATGATAAAATGTTCCTCGGATTTTAAAATAAGTAAGCTATCAAGCCATGAAAAGAAATGGGGGAAACTCAGATCCATGCTATTAAGTTAAGCCAATCTGAAAAGGATACATACTTTAAAATTCCAACTATATGACATTCTGAAAAGGGAAACTATGGAGACAGTAAAACAATCAGTGCTTGCCAGTGGTCAAGGAAAGGGAGAGATGAGTAAGTGGAGCACAGAAGAGTTTCAGGGCAGTGAAGCTGCTCTGTACAATACTTTAATGGTGGATATATGACCTTATAAGTTTGTCCAAATATACAGAATGACTACAAGAGTGAAACCTACATAACCATGAACGCTGCATGATAATGATGTGTCAGTGTTGATTCACATCAGTTGCGATGAATGTACCACTCTGGTGGAGGATGTTGACAATGGGGAAAGTGTGCATATATGGGGTCAGGAGGTATATGGGCAATTTCTGTAACTTGTCTAAATTTTGTTGTAAACCTAAAACTGCTGCTTATAAAGATGTTTGTTCTCCCAAAATTGATTTGTACACACAATGTCATTTCATGAAAAGTCCAGGATTCTCTTTGTATGTGTGGACACTGGAAACCGATTCTAAAATCTATCTGGAAATCGAAAGGACTAAGAATAGTTAAGACATGCATGAAGAATAAAGACAGAAGATTTAATCACTTGATAGTAAAACTTATTTTAAGCTATGATAATTTACTGTGCTGTTGATTCAAAAATAAACCAATAAAATCAAAGAAAGTCCAGAAATAAACGCCTCCATGTAAGTACTCTATTTAGGACAGACGTGAAAGTGTGGACCAGTGTAACCAATGTTCTTTTCAACAAATTATGGTGGATTTTCGCACAACAGAATTACACTGAGTGACTGTAGGAGCTCAAAAAGGCCCAGGCTGCTGAAGATGCCCCCGGCTCCCGCGGGCCCTCCTTGGACCTGGTCTCTAAGTTGAGGGAGGCTGAGGAGACATGGAGCACGCTGCAGGCCAAATGTGACCAGCACCACGGCATCCTGGTGGAGATGGAGGGGATGCTCAGAGACCTGCAGAAGAGCCTGGAGGAGAAGGAGCAGGTGTCCAGGGCCAAAGTAGGCACCACAGAGGAGGTATTCGAGAAGTCACCTGTCAGTGAAACATCTCAAAGATACTGTAGAGAAGCTAAAAGGAGAACTTGAAAGTTCAGACCAGGTGAGGCAGCACAGGTCGCATTTGAAGGCAGAGCTGGAGAAGTACATGGCAGCCCCCAGCTCTGTGCCAGAACTATGCCATGGAAGTGGTGGGGTTGAGGCAACTTCTACTAGAATCTCAATCTCAGCGGGATGCAGCCAAGAGCGAAGCCCAGAAACAGAAGGATGTGCTCGTCCTGCTCAGGCAGCAGTTGAGTGAAATTAAGAGCCACGTGGGGGATGGTGACCTAGCAGGGGCCCCAGTTGCCTCCCCAGACTTACCCCCAAACCTCCTAGCCGAGCACGACCCCGTTCAGCTAAAGACGCAGCTGGAGCAGACAGACGCCAACCCGGAGGACAAGCAGAGGCAGCGGCAGAAGCTCACGGTCGAGTTTGAGGCTGCTCAGGCCTCAGTGTGTTGTTTACAAGAAGAGTTGGAAAAGCTCCGCACAGCCTGCCACCTGGAGTCTTCGGAAATGGAGGAGGCCGTGCAGCTGAAGGAGAGATTATAAAAAGGGATGTAGTTAACGACTGACCTGGGCCGTACCGCCACCAAGCTGCAGGAGCTTCTGAAGATGACCCAGCTGGCAAGGGATGACCAGCTGGCAAGAGGGAAGGACACAGTAAAGAAGCTGTAGGAACAGCTGGAAAAGACAGAGGACAGCAGCAGCTCAAAGGAGGGCACCTCTGTCTGAGTCTCCTCTGTGGAAAAAGAAGTTACTGTCGGACTTACCAAAATGCCGTACACATTTCTTACATATCAGCCAACCAACCTACAGTGTTATCCAGGCCCAACTTTCCGTAGCTCCGAAAGAATGAATTAGAGACTTGAGAGTGTCTTGAAGTCAGAGAAGTAGACCTTCCTGATCCCCCATTTGTAAACAAACCTGTGTCACATTTGATAAACACGATCTTGGGCACAGCCCAAGGCCACCGCTGAGTGACGCCAAAGCCCTCGTTGACTCTGACAGTCCCTGCAGGGTGTGTGGGAGGCCAGGAGCTCTGGGGTCTGTCTGTTGATGCAATCATTTTGTCTTTTTAAGTGGAGCGGAGTGGGAGGTGAGCAGGACCGGGCAGCGAGTTCTGGAAGTCTGCGGGACTGACTGGAGGCCACAGCCACTCACCCCTAGACATTGCAAACCAGAACTGACCTGCGACCTCCTGAGTGTTGATGCCATTAAAACCAACGTTGGTGACCGTGGTGGCAGGGGGTAGGGGGGGCAGAAAGTAGGAATACTGTGTCCAGAATTGGTGGGTTGTTGGTCTCGCTGACTTCAAAAATGAAGCCACAGACCGTCGCGGTGACTGTTACAGTTCTTAAGGATGGTGTGTCTGGAGTTTGTTCCTTCAGATGTTCAGATGTGTCTGGAACTTCTTCCTTCTGGGGGTTCATGGTCTCGCTGTCAGGAGTGAAGCCACAGACCTTCGTGGTCAGTGTTACAGTTCTTAAAGGCAGCACGTCTGGAGTTGTTCATTCTTCCAGGTGGGTTTGTGGTCTTACTGCCTTCGGGAGTGAAGCTACAGACCTTCTGGCACAGCGTTGGGGGTTGCCATGTGCTTCTCCAGCTCTGCCTCAAAATGCACGACGTGTGCTGCCTCACCTGGTCTGAACTTTCAAGTTCTCCTTTTACCTTCTCTGCGAGATCTTTGAGATGTTTCACTGACAGGTGACTTCTCGAGTACCTCCTCTGTGGCACCTACTTTGGCCCTGGACACCTGCTCCTTCTCCTCCAGGCTTTTCTGCAGGTCTCTGAGCATCCCCTCCATCTCCACCAGGATGCCGTGGTGCTGGTCACATTTGGCCTGCAGCGTGCTCCATGTCTCCTCAGCCTCCCTCAACTTAGAAACGAGGTCCAAGGAGGGACCGCGGGAGCCGGGGGCATCTTCAGCAGCCTGGGCCTTTCTCTTTGAGCTCCTGCAGTCACTCAGTGTAATTCTGTTGTGCGAAAATCCACCATAATTTGTTGAAAAGAACATTGGTTACCACTGGTCCACACTTTCACGTCTGTCCTAAATAGAGTACTTACATGGAGGCGTTTATTTCTGGACTTTCTTTGATTTTATTGGTTTATTTTTGAATCAACAGCACAGTAAATTATCATAGCTTAAAATAAGTTTTACTATCAAGTGATTAAATCTTCTGTCTTTATTCTTCATGCATGTCTTAACTATTCTTAGTCCTTTCGAGTTCCAGATAGATTTTAAAATCGGTCAGTGTTACAGCTCTTAAAAGCAGCACGTCTGGAGTTATTCATTCTTCCTGGTGAGTTTGTGGTCTTGCTGCCTTGCGGAGTGAAGCTGCAGACCTTCATCGTGAGTGTTACAGCCCTTAAAGGCAGCGTGGACCCAAAGAGTGAGCAGCAGGAAGATTTATTGCACAAAGCAATAGAACAACCATTCCACAGTGTGGAATGGGACCCAAGCGTGTTGCCACTGCTGGCTAGGACAGCCTGTTTTATTCCCTTATCTGACCCCACCCACATCCTGCTGACTGGTCTATTTTACAGAGAGCTGATTGGTCCATTTTGAGAGAGTGCTGATTGGTGTATTTACAATCCTTGAGCTAGACAGAGTCACAGAGTGCTAGCTAGCTAGATACAGAGTTAACTAGATACAGAGTACCAATTGCTGTATTTACAAATCTTGAGCTAGACACAGAGTACTGATTGGTGTATTTACAAACCCTGAGCTAGACACAGAGTGCTGATCAGTGCATTTGCAATCCTTGAACTAGACACAGAGTCACAGAGTGCTAGTCCTTCAAGTCTCCACCAGGTTAACAGATACAGAGTACCAATTGGTGTATTCACAAACCTTGAGCTAGACACAGAGTGCTGATTGGTGTATTTACAAACCCTGAGCTGGACACAGAGTGCTGATTGGTGCATTTATAATCCTTGAGCTACATACAGAGTGCTAGAGGGAAAAGTTCTCCAAGTCCCCACTAAGTTAGCTAGATACAGAGTGCTGATTGGTGCACATACAATCCTCTGGCTAGATATAAAGGCTATCCAAGTCCTCATCAGGTTCAGGATGTTGGCTTCACCTAGTGGATCCTGCCCCGGGCTGGCAGGCGGAGCTGCCCGCCGGTTTCCAGCCAAGCCTGCACTCCTCAGCCCTTGGGCTGTAGATGAGACTGGGCATCATGGAACAGAGGGCGGCGCCCTTCTGGGAGGCTCAGGATGCACAGGAGCCCACCACAGCAAGGGAGCTCAGACATGGCAGGCTGTGGTCCCAAGCCCTGCCCGTGGGAAGGCAGCTAAACCCCGCTAGAATTTGAGTGCAGTGCCAGTGGGCCAGCACTGCTGGGGAACCTGGAGCAACCTCAGCAGCTGCTTGCCTGGGTGCTAAGCCCCTTACTGCCCTGGGCAGGTGGTGCCAGGCAGCCGCCCTGTGTGTGGCCCACCAAGCCCAAGCCCATGCCCGTGCCTGTGGGAACTCACACTGGCACTGGCACTGGCCCGCGAGAGCCACCTGGAGCCCCGGTTCTGCCTGCGCCTCTTGCTCCACACCTCCCGGCAAGCAGAGGGAGGTAGCTCCAGCCTCAGCCAGCCCAGAGAGGGGCTCCCACAGTGCTGTGGCAGGCTGAAGGGCTCCTCAAGCACCACCAGAGTGGATGCAGAGGCCAAGGAGGCACTGAGAGTGCTAGTACATTGTCACCTCTCAATAAAGAAAAATTAAAAAAAAAAAAATGACGGTAGATCCCTTACATAATATTGAACACAAAAATCAATTAAACCTGAATTAGTGGCCAGGTGCGGTGGCTCAAGCCTGTAATCCCAGCACTTTGGGAGGCCGAGAGGGGCGGATCAGGAGGTCAGGAGATTGAGACCTCCCTGGCTAACACGGTGAAACCGTGTCTCTACTAAAAATACAAAAAAAAAAAATTAGCCGAGCATGGTGGCAGGCGCCTGTAGCCCCAGCTACACGGGAGGCTGAGGCAGGAGAATGGCGTGAACCTGGGAGGGCGGGGCTTTCAGTGAGCAGAGATCGGGCCACTGCACTCCAGTCTGGGCGGCAGAGGGAGACTCCATCTCAAAAAACAAAAACAAAGAAACAAAAAAAACCTGAATTAGTAATCCAAATGTGAAAAGTAAAACAATAAGAAAGATAATATTGAAGCATACCATCATTAATTGTATTAAGGAGTTTTTAAACAGAGTTAAGCATAACAAAATAACCCACCAACTATAAAGAAAAGGAGTAATAAATAAGATTACATTAAAATTAGAAACTTCCGTTAATCAAACTTCATTTTCTAGAGAGTGAAAAGGAAAATTATGGACTTAAAAAAATGGTGAACATGAAACTAACAAAAAATTACATTCAGAGTTTAGAAATGAGCAAGAAATGTGAACAGAAACTTTGCAAAAATAACATACAAATGGTCAATGCCCAGTATCCTCATGCTTACTAAAACTCTTAAAAATACAAATGAAAACCATAACTTAATGTCACTTTATATGCATCAAAATGTCAAAAAGATCGACAGTACCAAATAGGCCAATAATAGGAAGCAACTGAAAGCCCATATATTGCTGGTGACTGTATAAATTGATATAAAATCACTGAGAAAAATCATTTGGCATTATTAATCAAAGTTGACTATAACACAGCAATTTCACTTATTTGTCTACATTTTTTTAAAAAAAACACCATATATGTGTATTTCAAGAGATACATACAGAAATACTCATAGCTCCTTTAGTTCTAATAGTCCCAAGTGAAGATAATCTAAAAGCCATCACCAATAAAATATTTAAATAAGCCGTGGCATATTCATTCAACAAAATTGTATACAGTATTTAAAAGGAACGGATTATTGCTATATGAAATGCCACAAATGAAAGGTACAAACATAATATTAAGCAAAATAAAGTGGACAGAAATGAGTACATGGTGTATGATTTCATTTATGTAGAAATATAAAAGAACAATTATTAATGTGATAGGACTCAGAATGATGCTCACATCGTGGAGGGCCAGGGTAATGATCATCACTGTAAATCTGCAGAAGAGCTGGTATGTTTTATTTCTCTACTAAGATGATAATCACATGTTGTTTTCACTTTGTAATCATTTTTCTGTTTTCAATTTGTACATTATCCTTTATGAACATTTTAGTAGGGGTTGAGAGGTCATTTCAAAAAATGCTCTGATACTGCCTGTAATGTCATGCTATGTGTTAAAAACTCAGAACATACACCCAACAACTCTATGAGCTTTCCCAAACAGTTAGTGTTTATTAACCACAAGTACACAGTGGTACAAATTTCTAATAAAAATATGTCTAGATCGCTATTATAAAAATGTATATGTTTTTTAATGAAATCTGCATGCCTTGATTATTTGTTATCTGGGAGTTTCAACAATGAGCCAGTGTTGAAATGGAGGAAGCTGCCTGAAAAATTGATGAAATGATGTAAGATACATGATTTAAAGGGACACCTTAATCATGTTATCAAAACACAGGAGGTTCTGTCTAGGTCCTGCTGCCTGCCACACAGAAAGCTAATCACTGAGAAGTCGAGTATTGCCAAGGAAGAAGGCTTTAATTGGGTGCTGCAGCCAAGGAGATGGGAGTTCAAGTCTCAAATTCATCTCCTTGACCAACTAAAGCTAGAGGTTTGTGTATCAGGCAAGAAATGTAACAACGTGTAAGGAAATAGAAACTCTGGAGGGGCAAGCAAGCAACCATGGTGAGTGAGGGCTCTGGCATCTGGTGTGGTGATCTGGTTTCAGTTCTTTGATACTTTTTAGGAGAGGCCTGAAGGTCATTTCCTGAGGAAGGAACTCAGATAAAACAAATGTAAGTTTCAAGCTTTAACAGCAGAAGGGTCTCTGCAGGATGTACAGGTTTGTTACATAGGTAAACATGTGCCATGGTAGTCATGGCAGTGGTGGCCTAGCTGGAGTAGCCACTGTCATGATGCTGGCTGCAGTGGAGGATGCGTGCCATGGGCTATGTTCTCCATGGAGCCAGAGGGAGCAGAGAACAGGTGGCAGCTGATCCCCTTTCTGAATTGGTGAGTTGGGAGACCCAGCCTCCCAGATGCAGCAGCAGCTGTCTAGCTGTGACTGCAACCGGGAATCTCTGCACTCTTGGAGACCCGGGAAGTCCTCCTGTCCCACAGGCTCAGAAGTGCCCACTCCTGCTGCCTGACCTCTCCCTGCTCCGGTGCCTAGTCTGATTTTGGAGCAAAGTTGAGGCCTAGCACAGGTACCGTCATGATCTGCCCAGGCGTGCACACTCTCGGGACAGTGCTGACATGACAGACCCCTGCTCCCTCTGTCCCCCTCCGGACTTTGGGCATTGACAAGCATAGGAGGGAGGCTGAGGTGGGGCTGAGGTCAGCTTGGCGTGAGCCTGAAGGCACCTCTCAGCACCAAGAGCCTGGGCACCATGGACAGCAGCTTGATGGTGGCAGAAGGCAAACAGGGTCCTGGGTGAAAAGAGGCAGGTAACCAGTGAAGCCCAAACCTTTAAAGCAGGAATGGCCTGTAGGCAGCCTGGAGGCTGGGCTGTCAGTTCTGCAGACTGAAGTGAGAACTTATGGTGTTTTTTTCTGGGCCCACCTGTGGCCACCCATGGACCAATCAGCATGCACTTGATCCCCTCTGAATCCCATAAAAATCTGGACTGAGCCAGAATCCTGTAGACAACAGGACAACCTGCTTGCAGATAGGAGCTACCCACTCTGGGTTTCCTCTCTGCTGGGGGTTGTAGAGATGACAGACTGACCTGCCTGCAAATAGGATTTACCTACCCTGGGTCTCCTCTTTGCTGAGGGCTGCAGAAACTTTGAGACCACCTGCCTGCAGAAGGAAGCAAACCGCTGCAGGTCTCCTCATAATTATGCTGCTCAGTGAAGCTCTTCTCTGCCATGTTCACCCTTCAGTTGTCTGTGTACCTCATTCTTCCTGGATGTGGGACAAGAACTCAGGACCAACCAAAAGGCAGGACTAAAGGAGCTGTAACAGAACAGGGCTGAAACATGCCCCCAACACTTGCCACATTGTGGGCGACAAGGAGAGAAGAGTTGCAGCCCTTTCAAGAGCCCAGACCTAGAGGCTCCCTGAGCCAGGGCTTTTGCATTCTCTTTGGGGTTTTACAGTTGCTGATGTCTCCAAGTCTCTGGGAGCCACTGCATTCTCCTCGTCCAGATGTGGGTGCCCACAGCAGATGCTATGTGCAGTACATCTGGTCCACCTGCAGCCTTACATGGAGCTAGCCTGTGTGCCAGCATCTGGAACTGCCTGCCCCACTGCGGCAGCCAGTGTGCCTGGCTTTGTGCAGTGGCGGCACCCCATGCTCAGTTACTCACACACCCCTCACTACTCCGCACATGGCTTATCCTTGGCAGGGGTGAGATCTGGGCCAGTAGTTCAAGCCAAGCACAGCCTGTCAGGCCAAGTAGGTGGAATGGACCCAGGAGGCATAAGCAATACTCAGGCAGAAGGCGCCACTGCCACAGTGGTTTCCAGCTGGTGAAGTGGGGACCTGTGACAGTAGTTTGCTATACCAATCAACCCATCACCCAGGTATTAAGCTAAGCATGTATTTGCTATTTTTCTTGATGCTCTTCTTTCCCCTGCCCCCTGACAGGACTCATTGTGTGTTGTTCACCTCCCTGTGTTTTTGTGTTCTCACTGTTCAGCTACCACTTATAAGTGAGAACATGTGGTGTTTGGTTTTTTACTCCTGCATTACTTTGGTGAAGATAATGGCTTCCAGCTCCATCCATCTCACTGCAAAGGACATGATCTCATTCCTTGTTTTGGCTGCATAGTATTCCAGGGAATATATGTACCACAATTTCTTTATCCAGTCCACCATTGATGGGCACCTAGGTTCATTCCATGTCTTTGCTATTGTGTATAGTGCTACAATGAACATATATGTGCTTTTATCTTTATAATAGAAATATTTATATTCCTTTGGGTTTATATCCAGTAATGGGATTGCTGGGTCAAATGGTATTTCTAGTTCTTGATCTTTGAGGAATTGCTACACTGTCTTTCACAATAGTTGAAATAATTTACATTCCCAGCAACAATGTAAAAGCATTCATCTATTATTTCTTGACTTTTTAATAATCTCCATTCTGACTAGTGAGAGATGGAATGTTGTTGTGGTTTTGATTTGCATTTCTCTAATGATCAGTGATGTTGAGCTTTTCTTCATGTTTCTTGGACACATCTTGATAAGTGTCTGTTCATGTCCTTTGCCCACTTTTTAATGGGGTTATTTGTTTTTTTTCTCATAAATTTGTTTATGTTCCTTATAGATTTTTGACATTAAACTTTGTCAGATGGATAAATTGCAAATATTTTCTCCCATTCTGTAGGTTGTCTGATCACTCTGATGATAATTTCTTTTGCTGTGGAGAAGCTCTTTAGTTTAATCAGATTCCACTTGTTAATTTTTGCTTTTGTTGCAATTGCTTTTGACATTTTCATCATGAAGTCTTCACCTGTGCCTATGTCCTGAATGATATTGCCCAGATATTTTATAGGGTTTTTATAGTTTTGGATTTTACAATTAAGTCTTTATTCCATCTTGAGTTAATTTTTATATAAGGTGTAAGAAAGTAGTCTAGTTTCAATTTTCTGCATATAGCTAGCTGGTTTTCCCAGCACCATTTATTCATAGGAAATCCTTTTCTCATTGCTTATTTTTGTCAGGTTTGTCAAAGATCAGATGGTTGTAGATGCATGGTCTTATTGCTGAGTTATCTATTCTATTCCATTGGTCTGTGTGTCTGTTTTTGTACCAGGCTATTTTGGTTATTGTAGCCTTGTATTATAGTTTGAAGTCAGGTAGTGTAATACCTCTTGAATTTGCTGAAGAGTGTTATGCTTCCAATTATGTGATCAATTTTAGAGTAAATGCCATGTGGAAATGAGAATAATGTATATTCTCTTGTTAGGTGGAAAGTTCTGCAGTTATCTATCAGGTCCACTTGATCCAGAGCTGAATTCAAGTCCTGAATATCTTTGTTAATTTTCTGTCTCAATGATCTGTCTAATTCTTTGACAGTGAGTTGTTAAAATCTCCCACTGTTATTGTGTGTGTGAGTCTATGTCTCTTTACAGGTCTCTAAGAATTTGTTTATGAATCTGGGTGTTCCTGTATTTGGTATAAATAGACTTAGGATAGTTAGCCCTTCCTGTTGAAATGAACCCTTCATGATTAGATAATGCCCTTCTTTGTCTTTTTTGATCTCTGTTGGTTTGTAGTCTGTTTTGTCAGAAACTAGGATTGCAGCCACTGTTTTTTTTTCTATTTTCCATTTGCTTGGTAAAGTTTCCTCTATCTCTTTATTTTTAGCCTGTCTGTGTTTGCACGTGAGATGGCTCTCTTGAATACAGCATACTGATGGGTCTTGAGTCTTTATCCAGTTTGCCATTCTGTGTATTTTAATTGGGGCGTTTAGCTTATTAGCATTTAAAGTTAACATTGTTGTGTGTGAGTTTGATCCTGTCATCATGATGCTAGCTGGTTATTTTGCAGATTTGTTGATGTAGTTGATTAACAGTGTCATTGGTCTGTGTACTTCAGTGTGTCTTTGTAGTGTCTGGTAATGGTTTTTCCTTCCCATATTTAGTGATTCCTTTGGGAGTTCTTACAAGGAGGCCTGGTGATGACAAATTCTCTCTGCATTTGCCTGTCTGAAAAGGATTTTATTTCTGCTTTGCATATGAAGCTTAGTTTGGCTGGATATGAAATTTTGAATTGGAAATTCTTTTCTTTAAGAATGTTGAATATTGGCCCCCAATCTCTCTGGGATGCTAGGATTTCTGCTGAGAGGTTCACTGTTTATCTAATGAACTTCCCTTTGTAGCTGACCTGGCATTTCTCTGTAGCTGCTCTTAGCCTTATTTCCTTCATTTTTACCTTGGAGAATCTGATGACTAGGTGTCATGGGGTTGATCTTCCTTCTCAAGGAATATCTGATTGAGATTCTCTATGTGTTCTGAATTTGAATGTTGACCTGTCTTGCTAGGTTGGAGAAGTTGTCCTGCCTTATATCCTGAAGTGTGTTTTCCAACTTGGTTCCATTCTCACCGTCTCTTTTAGGTACTCCAGTCAGTTACAGGTTTGATCTTTCTGTGCGATCCCATAGTTTTCAGAGGTTTTGTTTGTTTCTTTTCTTTCTTTTTAAATCTAATCTTGTCTGCCTGCCTTATTTCAGCATGATACTCTTCGAACTCTGACATTCTTTCCTCTGCTAGGTCTATTTGGGTATTGATACTTGTGGTTGCATTGTGAAGTTCTTGTGTTTTTTGGCTCCATCAGATCGTTTATATTTCGCTCTACACTGATTATTCTGGTTGCCAGTTCCTGTATTGATTTATCATGGTTCTTAGCTTTTTTGCACTGGGTTAGAACATGCTGCTTTAGCTCAGCAAAGTTTGTTATTACCCACCTTTAGAAGTCTGCTGTTGTCAGTTCATCCATCTCAGTCTCAGTTCAGTTTTCTGCCCTTGCTGGAGAGGTACTGCAATCATTTGGAGGACAAGAGACACTCTGGGTTTTTGAGTTTTCAGCATTTTTGTGTTGATTCTTTATCATCTTTGTGGATTTATCTACCTTTGATCTTTGAGTCTGCTGACTTTTGGATGAGGTTTTTTCTCAGGTCTTTTTTGTTGATGAGGTTATTGTTGCTGCTTTCTGTTTGTTTTTCTTTTAACAATCAGGCCCCTCTTCTGTAGGGCTTCTCTGGTTTGCTGTGGATCCACTCCAGAGCCTGTTCACTTGGGTCTCTCCTACGCCTGGAGGTATCACCAGGAGAGGCTGCAGAATGGTGAAGATGGTTTCCTGCTCCTTCCTCCTGGAGCTCCATCCCAGAGGCGCACTGACATGATGCCAGCTGGAACTCTCCTGTATGATGTGTCTGGCAACCCCGGTTTGGAGGTCTTACATAGTCAGGAGGCAAGGTATCAGGGGCCCACTTAAAGAAGGAGGCTGGCTGCCCCTTGGCAGTGCAGGTGTGCTACAATGCGGGGAATCCCTGTCATCTAGACTGCCCAGACTCTTCATAGCCAGCAGGAAGGAAAGACTAAGTCCACTGATCCACAGAAACCACAGCTACCCTTCCCTCCCGGGGCTCTGTTCCAGCATCTGTTCATAAACTCCTGGCTGGAGTTGATGAAATTACCTCAGGGAGGCCCCACCCAGTGAGGTGGGATGGATCTGGTCTTACCTGATGAAGCAGTCTGGTCATGATCTGCCACAGTCACTGTGTTGTTCTGTGGGGAACTCCTCTTGGGCCCTATAATTTTAAAAATGAATAAAACATGGACCCTGAGCATGCTAGCCAGTGAGAAGGGAAAAAATAGTATAAGATACAGTAGGAGAAAAAGAGTATTGTAACATCTGCCCTGGTTCTCAGGCTGTGACTATGAGAATAGAACTCATGGGGAGCCCTGGGCAATTGAGTAATAGAGAAAAAAAATTAAATAAAATAATTTTTAAAAAATTCGGGAAAGAGACACATTAGTTTTTTTCTAAGATTTATATAGCATATTTTTCAGAATATATGTCTATAAATTTTAACCTTATTACTTTTCTTGTACCTAACCAATTAGTGGTAACTTAATCCTGCTGAATGTGTGCCTGTGTGTATGGGGCGGTAGGAAGCAGGGGACACTGAGGAATTGAAAATTTCCTCTCTATAGAAAGTAACTAGATGCAATCTACTTTAAACTGAAACAGTTCCTGTTTAGTAAGCAAAAATGTCTCCACTTAAGGTAAATAACCCAAACCAGTTGGGAGGTAGAACCAGTTCATATTTGTTCTATCCGTTTCGAGAAAGATTCCATTAGGTGGCTGAAAATTTAGGATAAGATTTATTTCTCAGAGAAAATAGACAATAAGGACATTGGGAGTCAGGGCTTGAGAAAAGCAAATACATGCTCAAGCATAACAAGCTATGAGGTCATATGCTTTCAATATGATTTGTATCTTGTTCAGAAATGGTATGGGAACTGTAGTTGCTTTTTGTTTTGCTTCTTTTGTTTTTTGTATTTTTTTTTTTACTTAATGCACTCTGGGTACCTTTACAGGTTGCCTTGTTTCGTATCTTAATCATAAAAGACCTTTTGTACTATGTATCCCTGATCATTAAATGCGTTTACTGATTTATTATTTTCTCAGGATTTCATTAATCTCTCACTGACTCAGTTCATTAATGAAGATGTGAAATTAGATTTTAATATGTGCTTTTCCTGGCAGCAGCTCCGTGTAGAGCAATGTGTGATGACTTGGTAATAACATTTAATTTTTTGCCCCTATTACAGTTTGTGTATCTAAATCAATTTAAATTAATGTCATAATATTAATATTTCATGAAATAATGTATTAAACTGTGTACTCAGATGCCTAAATACTGCATCTCCTGCTGTTGAATCATGCATTAATTTGGGCAATTCCACTTTCAAATATCAATTTGCAAATGTGTGGTATTTCCTTAAGAATTGGCTGTGAATAAGTTCTTACTTCTTTGATCTTTACTGGTTTTGAATATAATGTAAATTCCATGCATTCCAGTCAGTAGGTGGACCTCAGAAGCAGATCACTAAAACCAATGCCCTTCTCAGATCTTTCTTAGACAGCCTTCTGTGCCAATCAGAACACAGCCTATTGCCTGGCATGGATTTTATTATCAATGGCCCTCTCCTTGTCCCATCCAGCAAGGTTCAAAATCCATTAGACTGATAACATTGTCTGTTTATCATTGCTATGTTGTTGGTTTTTTTTAAAGGAATCATATCATAACTTTCTTATAGCTTAAGAAAGTTCCATTTTATGAAGGTAAAACTTTCACTCAGTGGCATTTGCAGTTTAACAAGTGCTTTCTCTTCAATGTTTTCATTTGGCCCTACAGTGAATATCAAAGCCATGTGCAAACTGGAAAATTTAATGCAGATACCATTTAAGATTGGTGTTATCCCCACTTAATTATAAAATCTGAGTTTAAAAATGTGACTCTTACAACATGAAATAATGACAGGAGATACCATTTGACTCTGAAATCTCTGACCATGTCTCAGAATTCTTTCATGCTTGGAACATTGAATCAAATTCCAAACATCTTGGTCTCATTGCTGACATAAACAGAATCCTGAAGCAAAACTTACTCCTTCCTTGATACTTTCAGCTTCCTTTCTTTCTTTTCTTTTCTTTCTCTCTCTCCCTCCCCTCCCCTCCCCTTCCCTTCCCTCTTTTCTTTTTTCCTTTCATCTCCCTCTATCACCAAGCTGCAGTGCAGTGCCATGATCTTGGCTCACTGCAGTCTCCGCCTCCTGAGTTCAAGTGATTCTCCTGCCTCAGCCTCCCAAGTAGCTGGGACTCCAGGCGTGCACCACCATGCCTGGCTAACTTTTTTGTATTTTTAGTAGAGACGGGGTTTCACCGTATTGGCCAGGATGGTCTTGATCTCCTGACCTCATTATCCGCCCACCTCGGCTTCCCAAAGTGCTCGGATTACAGGCATGAGCCAGCACGCCCGGCCAGCTTTCATTATTTTGTATGTCCCCTATTTAAGTAAAAAAAAAAAAAAAAATTATAACTTATCCAACTGACCCAAGCCAAGAATGTAAGCATTCTCTTTGACTGTTTCATCTCTTATCTCTTCCTCCATCCTGTGCAATCTACTATAAGGTTAAGCTTATCTTTTTTTCTTCTTTCCAACTTTTATTTTAGGTTCAAGAGGTACATGTGAAAGTTAATGACATGGGTAAATTGTGTGTCGTAGGGGTTTATCTTATCTCTTAAGTCTAGTCACTTAGCACCATCCCCACCATTACCTGCACAGTTTATTTGGTTGTATCAGTGAGAGTTCTCCAGAGAAACAGTACCAGTAGTATGTGTAAATGTATAGAAATACATTTACAGAATTGTTTCATGTGATTATGGCAGGTGGCAAGTGCAGAATCTTCAGGATGGGCCAGCCAGTTAGAGACTGAGGAAGAGCTCATATTGGAGCTCAAAGCAAAAGGCAATCTGATGGCAACATTTCCATTACTGGAGTATGTCAATCTTTTGTTCTGTTCAGGCCTTCACCTGATTGGTTAAGGCCCACCCATATTGTAGAGGGCAGTTTTCTTTACTCAAAGTCTACCAACTTAAATGTTAATCTCATCCAAAAGCACCTTCAGAGAAACATCCAGAAGAATCTTTGACCACAGAGCTGGGCACTGTGTCCCAGCCAAATTGACACATAAACTTAATCATCACATTGGTCATGATCTCACTGGAATAGTTTCATTTGAATAACTCAAATAACCTCACTAAATATTCTCTCCCCTCTCTTTAAAATTTTGATGATAATTCAGAACCACCTTAATTGTCATTTCCTTGAAGAAATCTCTGAACTACTTAGAGGCGATATTATCGCATGTGTTTCCATAGCAATTTGATTGTTCCCTTTAAAGTCATCAATTTTTCTCCCATGTAATTTCTAATTTCCTTGTCTTGCTCTCTCATGATAATTAATACCCAGGAAGGCAGTGTGTTCTCTAATGCATCATTGTAGGCATCACCAATAACTAAGTTTGGATCACAATTTGCATTTGTTCACAAAATTCATTTCTGAATGAAAGAATGAATGATATTCTAAATAATTGCTGGGTGAGAGTTCAAGCATAACACTTAGGACTCTAAAATTAGTGATGTTTACAAATATACCATATTGCCTCTATTTAATTCTATAGAACAAATAAATTAAGGATATCTAGAGCAGAGGTGTATGTTTGAAAACAAGATATATTTTATGAGCTAGAGTACATATTCAAACACATATGACCATCTGAAAAAGTATACCTCTGATCAGAAGCAACTTGCATTATTAAGCTATAAAGAGTGGTATGGGCATTTTTAACTATTTTCTTTTCTATTGGTTTTCTGATATTACTTTTAAATTCCTCACATGTGTCGTGTCAGAAAATGTGATCTTAGCCAATCTTAGTTTTATTTTTTCTCCAGTCATTTCTGATTTAAACTCAGTCATTTTATCTAGCATGCCCCTCCACCCTCCCAAGCCACCATATATATTCTTAGGTCTTGGGTAAAATCATGCAATTGGGAGAGAAATTAGGTTTCCAGTTCCAGACAATTGTCAACTCTTATCCAATTTGATTCACCTAATTCCAAGTGACAGCTGGCCCTCAACAAGTCTGCTCATTGTCACTCACTCAGCTCTCCTCAATGTCATCACCGTTTCTGGGCCATCGTTGTTGGTCACTTTTTTTTATCTGTATCATTCTCATCCCAATTAGTTTTTATTGGTCCACAGGCCCCCTCTCACAAATACAATGTATCTAACTTGATATACAAAGTGAAAATCTTTTTTTTTTTGAGATGGAGTCTCACTCTGCCTCCAGGGGGCTAGAGTGCAATGGCGCAATCTCTGCTCACTACAAGCTCCGCCTTGGGTTCACGCCGTTCTTCTGCCTCAGCCTCCTGAGTAGCTGGGACTACAGGTGCCTGCCACTAGGCCCTAATTTTTTGTATTTTTAGTAGAGACCGGGTTTCACCGTGTTAGCCAGGATGGTCTCCATCTCCTAACCTCGTGATCCACCCACCTTGGCCTCCCAAAGTGCTAGGATTACAAAGTGAAAATCTTAAAAATCAGTGACAAAAGGCACATTGAGTACCAAAAAAAAAAAAAAAAAATCAATTGAATGGGCTCAGCAATCTGATGCCTGTTTTTGTGAACAAGATTTTATTGGCTGGTTGTTTTTGTGCTGCAAAGGCAGATTTGGGTAGTTGTGGAAGAAACCATTAGACCTGCAAAACCTAAAATATTTACTGTTTATGTCTTTATGAGAGGTGTTGCTAGCTGGACTTTCCAGTCCCAGGGGACTTAGAGAGCTTTTCTGTCTAGCTAAAGGATTGTAAATACTCCAATCAGCGCTCTGTGTCTAGCTAAAGCTTTGTAAACCCACCAATCAGCACTCTGTCAAAACGGACCAATCAGCACTCTGTAAAATGGACCAATCAGCACTCTGTAAAATGGACCAATCAGCTGTCTGTAAAATGGACCAATCAGCAGGATGTAGGTGGGGCCAAATAAGGCAATAAAAGCAGGCCACTTGTGGCAGCAGCAGTTTTAAGGGGGGGGGGGGGTCTTTCCAAAATATGAATAAGTTTGTTTTTTCCCTTTTCTAAGTAAATCTTGATGCTGGGGATTTTTGCGGTTTGTAGGGAGATGATTAGGAGCCGTAACATTCACCACGGAGGTCTGCATTTTAACTTCTGAAGCTAACGAGACCACGAACACGCTTGAAGCAAGAAACTCCGGATACACTTGAATATCTGAAGGAATAAACTTCGGCCGCACTATCTTTAAGAACTGTAACGCTCACCGCGAGTGTCCGCAGCTTCATTCTTGAGGTCAGCCAGACCAAGAACCCAGCAATTCCAGAGACTTTTACACAAAGTTTACTGACCCCTGAATTAGACTGATAGAATACTCCTCAAGAGAGTAGTAGCAGAAGAAATGGAGCGTTTTTTTTTTTTTTTTTTTTTTGGAGACAGAGTCTGATTCTTGCCCAGGCTGGAGTGCAACGGCATATTCTAGGCTCACTGCAGCCTCTGCTTCTTGGGTTCAAGCAACTCTCTTCTGCCTCAGCCTCATGAGTAGCTGGTACTATAGGTATGTGCCACCACACCAAGCTATTTTTATTTTTAGTAGAGATAAGGTTTCACCATGTTGGCCAGGCTGGTCTCGAAGTCCTGACCTCAGGTGATACACTTGCTTAGGCCTCCCACAGTGTTGGGATTACAGGTGTGAGCCACTACGCTTGGCCGGAGGAAAAAGTTTGTGTTCAAGAGAGAGAATGCTGTTTTATGAATTTATGACTGCATAAATTATCTTTGAATAGAACAAGTATAATAAAAGCATTTTTAGATAACAAACACTAAGAAAATTCATTACACACATACATATGCTTGCTAAAATAAGGAGACAAGGATTTATCTAAGAAAACAGAAAAGTAAACCCAGATTGGAATGAACTGAAATAAGCAATGAACTATTAAATAGTAAAAACTGTAAGTACAATTAAGAATTGACTGCATAAGTAACATGAGGCATAATTTTTGGTTTTCAATTATATTATAAAGAAAGAAAATACTTGACAATAAAATGTAAGGTGGATGGTAAAGTATTAGCTTTATTCTGGAAAAAACACTAGAAATGTTGGTTTGCTTAAAATTTATTTTTCTGATGAAGTAATGTTTAAATTTAAGATTCACCTTGGACAAGGAAAAGTATACTTAAGAACAAGGTGAGGAGAAGTATAATTTTTATTAAAAATGAAAGTATAAGTATATTGCAAATAAATACAAATATATTATCAATAAAATGTGCAAAGAAATCAGTGAATCAGAATAGAAAGCTCAGATATAGATACATACAAATAGAGTAAATTTATCATTAAGCAGCAAAGGCAACTCAGGACAGTCATTTCAACAAGTGATGCTGGAACAACTGGCATCCACTTCCAAGAAAGTGAATCTAACACAAAAATTTCTAAAAGAAAAATTAACAGTAGTTTGTTAATTACAAAAATTAAAAACAAATTGAATCATAGAACTAAAAGTAAGGCACAATATTGTAAAACTTCTAGTAGATAACATAGGGGAAATTGTAGGTGACCAGTAGGTATGATGCTGACTTTTAAGATACAACACAATAATAATAAGATACAATACAAGCAATAATAATCTCTGAAAGAAAAAAGTTTGATTTTATTCAAATTAAAAACTACTCTGTGAAAAACTGTTAAGAGAATGAAAAGGCAAGTCACAGAGTGGAAGAAAATCTGTGCAAATATAAAATATTAAAAGAACGCTTAAAAGTCTAATTTAAAATTGAGCAAAAGTTCTGAGCACATACTAAAGACCATACACAGATCAAAGGTACACAGATCACAAGCACATGAAAGGATTCTCAAGTCATATTTAATTAGGAATTGGCAAATTGAAATAATGAAGTGCCACTATATGCCTATTAGATTGGATAAAATCCAAAACATGAATACCACCAAATATTGGTGAGGATGGTGAGCAGCAGGATCCCTCATCATGGGTGTAGGAGTGCAGATGACGCAGGTCCTTTAGAAACAGTCTTACCATTCAGCAACCATACTCTTAGGTATTTATACAAATGAGTAGAAAACAGATGTGTCCATGTGAAAACCTGTGAATAAATGTTTATAGTTGCTTTATTCATAATTGCTAAAAATTGGAAGCAACGAAGGTATCCTTCAGTAGGTGAGTAAGCAAAGTGTAGCACACCCATAAAATGTAATATTATTTATTGTTAAAAAGAAGTGAGCAATTAACCCATGGAACACATGGAGGAACCCCAAATGCATAGTGCTGTGTGAAGGAAGCCAGTTTGAAAAGGCTACACTCTGTTTGATTTCAACTAAAAAAGCAAAACTATAGAGAGTAAAAAGATTAGTGGTTGCCAGGGTCTAGGGGCAGGGAGAGATGAAGAATAAGTGGAGCATAGGGAGACTTTAGAGCAGTGAAATTATCTGTATGATTTTGAAATGGTTGATATACAACATTATATATTTGAAAAAACCCATCCTTGTACAACAGAAAGTATGAACCCTGGTGAATACTATGAGCATCAGTTAATTTATCAGTATTGGTTCATCAGTTGTCACGAATGTACTGCACTCTTGCAAGATGTTAATAAACGGAGAAATTACATATAGAGAGAGTGCATATGAGAACTCTACCCAACATTACATTTAACTTAAATACATTTAAAACAAGAAAAAATTTTGTGAGAGAGCATTTGAATGACACTATTGGCAATCCGAATTTGAGGGGTAATACATTTTTTATGCAAATAAACAGTATTTACCAAAAACTCACCACATGAAAACTACAGATTAAGTTCTCAACAAAAAAGGAAACAAAATTATAGAACATGTTTCTGCCAACAATACAATAAAATTAGAACTCAATAAAAATGAGACAGCTAAAATAAAAAGAAAAATAACCCATTTTTTAAAGTTTAAAGTCTTTTTTGTTTGTTTGTTTTAAACAGGATCTTACTCTGTCACCTCAGTTGCAGTGTAGTGGCATGATTATAACTCACTGCAGCCTCGAAGTCCCAGGCTCAGTGAGTCCTCCTGCCTCAGCCTCCTAAGTTGCTGGGACTACAGGCACACGCTCCTGTACCTCGCTAATTTTTGGATTTTTAGTTTTTAGAGAGACTTGAGTCTCACATTGTTCCTCAGGTTATGCCAATCATTCTTAAGAGAACAAGAAATGTGATTGACCCTGAGAAACAAAACATGTATTACAGTATATTTTTAACATACTGATACAGACATGTATTAAAAAGTGTAGATTAAAGTGCTCATATCAGGCCGGGCGCAGTGGCTCATGCCTGTAATCCCAGCACTTTGGGAGGCCGAGATGGGCGGATCACGAGGTCAGGAGATCGAGACCATCCTGGCTAACACTGTGAAACCTCGTCTCTACTAAAAATACAAAAAAAAAAAAAAAAAAGGGGGGGAGGCGGGCGCCTGTAGTCCCAGCTGCACAGGAGGCTGAGGCAGGAGAATGGCGTGAACCCAGGGGGCGGAGCTTGCAGTGAGTGGAGACCGCGCCACTGCACTCCAGCCTGGGCAACAAAGCAAGACTCCGTCTCAAAAAAAAAAAAAAAAAAAAATTGCTCATATCATTAGAGTATAGGAAGACAGGTTCACAATTCAATTTAGAAAGTTAGAAAAGCAATTAAGCAAATATAAAGTTAGAGAAAACAAAAATGCCACAATATGTAAAATATAAAAGATCAAAATCAAATGCAAAGCTTTAGATAACACTTTTAAAATAATATTTTTCAACATTATAAGTAGACAAACCATAAATTATTAGAGAATGAAAAATATATCACAATTATGAACTTTAAGATCATGCTAAATGCTGTAATCTGCTTACTTTTATTAAATTTGAAATTATTAAAAAACAGGAGTCTAGAAAGGTATAAATTTTTAGAATTTATTCATGAGGAATAAAAATATGACTAAGCCTCTATATATTTTTCAAATATGATTCAAATTTTGATATATGCAATGTTTCAGAAAATGGAAAAAGAATGAGAGTTCTCTGGCTTATTTGATTGTGCTAGGGTAACTTCGTCACCAAATCTCGGGGTTTCTGAGTCAATTTTGAGGTTGACTTAAGGATAGTATAAAGGAGAAAACACTCAAGGATAATACAAGAAAGAAAAAACAAAAAGTTGATATTTACTTATAATTTACATGCAAATATTTTTGTTAAAGTATTAATAGTCCAGTGAATTAATTAAAACAATCCAAGGATCAATCTTGTTCTTCAGAAACATGTAAAGATGATTCAGCAGGGGCATATCTGCATTAAGTATGGCCTAGTGTAGGAGTACCACATAACTCTGCTCAGAGATCAAGATTTCATTCAAAGGGCTCAATAATTTTTGAGATAATTATTTTTTGAACAAAATAAATCAATTTTTTAAAGTTTGATTTCAAGATGTAATTTATCAACAAATTACTGTTTAGAATATATTAATGTATACTTCCTGGTAGATTTTCATAAAATGTATTTGTTGTAAGACACATTTTAATTCACTCAAAACATATTGTAGGAGTTTGGTTGAAACTCAGTATACTATTTTTTTACTTAATGTACTTTCCAGTAATAATTCGAAGTCAAATAGATTTTACAAATACTGTAATTCTAAGTTATAGCTATATTTTATCATTTTTATTTTGAATCAGGAGTCAGACACTTTCACTACATACCTTCCAACATGTATAAAAATGCCTCTCTTTTTTACATAAATATATAAACATGCTTCTTTCTCTGTTGAAATAACAAAAGTTAACCTGCAAACGTGATTCAAATAATTTATCTGCTAATCAAACTAGTATGGTGATCAAACTAGTATTCTGATGAGCTTGGAAAAAAAGAAAAGTGATTGCATGAAGTTACGTGTTAAATGGAATTATTTTTCCTAATGCATTTGTTCTGGTCAACAAAGGTTGATGTTTCCTAACAACACTGGCCTGAAATTGCTGAATGAATTGTTTTCAGTAAAGAATACAAAATTAAGTATGTAGGCATTCAGGATGACTTGTAAACTGAATCAGCATAGCCGATACCTCCATATTCAGTCACCTATTTAGTTACATTTAGACATAACCATAAACTCATAAAGTTTTGCATGTATTTATTCTTTTGTCTTTGTCATCATTAACCTGATAATGACAAAACACTACCTGGCACAGATTCTTGAACCTTCACATTTTTACATGATCTAATCTGTTAATTTCCATCATCTTTTCAGTAGAGAGCGACTTTATTGATGTAATACTTAGATGTGGTCCAGGAAGACACCATGCTGCGTTCTGAATGGTAGGATTGTTTTCAAATCAAATGAGTCGTTCATGAGGATGCTTATTAAAAGCCGGAACAACAAGAAACATGCTTGCTTTGTAAGGGTTAATCTTTCTTGATTTTCATTATTTTTAATACATTTTAGAATAACTTTCCAATTTCATTTGAACCCAAGACTACCTGAAATGTCCTAATAAAAGAAGATCTGGTTGCCAAAGAGAACACGCCATCATGCCAGTTACCTGTGGCGTTCATCCTTCTTAAAAGCTACAAAAATATGTTTCCTACTGTGTCATCCAGTACACCAAAGAGCTTTCCCTGGAAATCACTCTTTCATTATGTCTTTGTAATTACTGTTTCCTGTCTGATAAATCTTATGCAAGCTGTGAGACTTTGAATTATGGATCTGGGAGAGTTACAAGAACATAACTAGATGCAGCTCAGTCAGCTGTGCATGTCGATCCTTGCTTTCCAGGCAGAGCCTGTGCGGCTATCCACTCTGTCATCTGTATTCATTTTCAGTGAGTTGATCAAAATCCTAACTTACAGAACCTTGGGGTGAATTTCTCATTTAACAAGTGTTGAGCATCCATGGCAGGAAAGTTATTGTATACAGCAGCACTCAAGAGACACAATCTTTGCCCTTAAAACTTTCATTTTCGGGAGGAAATAGTGCAGCATAAAAATGTCACCTCTATTTTCATTTTATGGCCTTAAAGTTTTGATTATAGAATTATATCTGAACAGGACTGGAGCAACTACACATTTTGTCTCATATGTATATAACAAAACATTGGAGACGTTGTCGGAGCTCCATCCAGAAAGAATGCAATAACATGAAATTATTCTCTCAAACACTCACCAGAAGTGTAAGTCTAAAAGAAAATTTTCTTACGGAAGCAGAGTTTATTTATGAAGGGTGAAAGCTGAATGATTCCACACTACAGGAAATATTCTGTCAATAAGCACTTGACTGCCAACACATACACCACCTACTGTGTTCTTCAGTGCTGGCTTTATGGTCTGGTAATAGGAGCTTCACTTTGAGTTATATTACATTTTTGAGATTTAATCACCTCATCTAGTAGAAAAGCAGACAGATGTTATTTTCTTGATGAAAGGTGTGGTCTTTTCCAAAAGGAGCATAATTCTCTGAGAGAGCCGACTCGTAGAAAGGGGAACATGGGGGAGAATGGAAGGAAGCAATTGCACACTGGGCATATGGACTCAACCAGTGCGGGCTAAATGGCATGTTAGAGTCTGCAAAAGGCTGTGCGCACAGGCTGTGCGCACATGCCAGGCCAGCTAGCCCAGTGCTTCTCTACCAGGCTGACAATCACATCCACTGGAGAGCTCTAAAGATTATTTAAATGTGAATAGCAGGCACGGGGCACGTCATTCTAACGTGCAATTTTGTTTCTAGACCTGTGCATCCTAAACTTTAAAATGCATGTGAACCACCTGGGAATCTTAGTAAAATGCAGCAGCTGATTTAATTAGTCTCGGTGCCTGAGGTCCTGCATTTTTGACTTACACCCAGGTTATGACCAAAATTGCTGGTACTTTGTCACCTTTTGAGCTGCTAGAAATGCAGAATTTGGGGCCACATGTCAGACCTACTGAATCAATATTGGCATCTTACCACCGCCGGTTGATTTGAATGAACATGAAATATTGTGAAATGGTCCTCAAAAATCTTCACTTTTTTTTCCAAATAAGGAAAACGATATTAAATATAATGTAGATGTCAAATGATATTCTGTTCCTTTAAGATCTAAATTAAATTTGTTCAGTTCCCACAAATTTCAGATCGTAACCAGAAGATAGACAATCCTATAGCAGTGGTTCTCATTGTTTGGTTCCCAGGTAGGCATCGTGGCATTACCTGGAAAGATGTTAGAAATGAAGGTTGTTGGGACCAACCCAGACCTAGTAGGCGTGAGTCTCAATAGTTTGTTTAGAAATTCTTCCAGGTGACTGTGGTGCCACATAAGCAAGTTTGAGAATTACTGGCCTATAAAATTATTGTAATACTGTAACCAATTACAATATAGAAGCTAAAATATTTTAAAAGGACACACAAACTGAACTCATATTGACTATAATACTCTTAAAATGAAGTGTGAGAAATTTAAGGAAATAGTATATCGATAGCAGTATTGGAAAATGACATGGGATCATAAGTGGATCAGATATTTTATGGAATTCCCAGATGAGAGAAAAAGAATAGGATGAATTGTTACAAATGTGCATTCATGCATGTGCATATAGGAGAACACACAGGAGTCAGTATCACAGTAAAATCTAGAAAAATCTCAGAGTGAACAAATAAAAAGTTGTCGGATGTTTTATGACAAACTTTAGAACAATAAGCATATTTATTCCTAGCTGCAGAACCAGTTGGAATTTTCTTACCAGATCCCTTAAAATAAAGAGAGGAGTTGGGATAGATACGTAGGTTCATCTCCTAGATAGACAGGAGTTCAGATAGATTTCTGAAGTTTCTCGTCTAAACAGTAAACGACCTATGAGGACAGAGTGGAGATATATATATATATACACACACACACAACACACACACGCACATCAACACACTCATAAACATAATTTTATTACATTTTTAAGGAACGCACAAGTCATAGTCATAATGTACCCTGCTTTGGTTCTCAGACATACTTTTTTTTTTGATAAATATGGTAGATAAAGGAGCTCAGAAATAACTGAATATCGGTACTTCTTATCTAACACTGACTTCATAACCTCCAAGGCAAGCCCTCCCAAATAAGTAATTATATCTATCTCTTTTTCTATCTATCTATCTATCTATCTATCTATCTATCTATCTATCTATCTCATGACCAAAAATTTTAAATTGGATTTTATTAAAATAAAAAAACACATTTTTGCTTTAAAGAAAATGACCAGACAATCCACAGAACAGGAAAAAGTATTTGCAATCCCGCGTATCTCATAAGAAACTTGTAAGCAGAATATTTAATGAACATTTAAACCTCAAAAATAAAAAGACAAATAACTCCATTAAAAATGAATAAAGAATCTGACTAGACATTTCTCCAAGGAAGGGATGCCAATGACCAGTAAACACATGAAAAGATGTTCCACATCATTAGCCATTAGCAAAATGCAAATCAAAACCACAATGAGATACCACTTCACACAAACTAGAATTGCTAGAATCAAACAGTCAGATAATAATCAGCATTGGTGAGAATGTGGAGAAACTGGAAGTCTCATACATGTGGTGGGAATGTAAATGGTATCCCCAGTATGGAAAACAGTCTGGCAGTTTCTTCAGTGATTAAATATAGTTATCAAATGACCCAGAAGTTTTACTACTCTGCATAATTCAAACATAAATAAAAACATTTATCTACAAAAATTTCATCCATGAATATTTAGAATATCATTGTTCATAATAGCCCAAATGTCTATCAGCTGACAAAAGGATAAACAAAATATGATATAACCATGAATTGAAGCATATTTCGCATATCAAAAGGAATGAAGTACATGCTGTAACACAGATAACCTTAAAAATAGCATACTAAATGAAAGAAACCAGTCACAAAATAATGCATATTATATAATTCCATTTATATAAAAGTGCACCATATGGAAATCTAGAGACAAGGTGTAGATTAGTGGTTCCTGGGGCTGAGAATGGGGTGGAGAGGTAGGAGGTCATGACTATAGGGTCCAGGGTTTCTTTTTGAAATGATGAAATATTACAATTTACTGGGCTGATAGCTGCCCATATCTGTGAATACACTAAAAGTGATTGAATTGTGCACTTTAAGTGTGTAAATTACATGGTATAAGATTTATCTCAAAGTTGTTTTTAGAGAGTTTACTGACAAATAGTCTTGAATAAAAAATAGATCAGAAGGAAAGAAAACCATGATCAAAATTTAGCACCAAGTTATTGAAAATAATGAAGCTATCAGCTCTACAAACATGAGAAAATGTAAAGATCTCAGAGCTCAGGCAAAACAGAGCAACAGAGGACAGAAAGAGCTAATGTATAGGTAGCAGTGCTCAGGGAAAGAAAATCAGCTTAAAAAATGGAAAACCATGAAACCAGATTTCTCTGGGTAATAAAATAGGATAAATGGCGTATCTTTTCAATAAGAATTCTAGAGTGGTTTAGCACTTTAAGCTATCTGAATGGATAATTTGGTTGACAGGTAAATAATAATTAATTAAAGTGCTAAAAATAAGTTTTAAAAAATTGAGCATTTCTAGAAAACACTTTGTCCAGTATTGTTCAAAAGTATCAAGATCATGGGACATATGAAAAGACAGAGCAAGTCTCACAGACTACAAGAGACTAAAGAGGATTAATTCTTAGAAAAGAAAAGTGAGTTAAAAGAGAAACCAGTGAAATTTAAATACAGTCTGGAGTTTACTTAATAGATGGAACCAATGTTAATTTATTAGTTTTGATAAACATAACATAAGTATTATGTAATTTAGTAACTTTAGGAGAAGGGTATGAAGCAGGGTTTCTCAGTCTCCATAGTGCTCACATTTTTGGGCAGGTCACTCTGTGTTGTGGGAGTGTGTTTCAGCGCTGTAGGCTGTTTAGCAGGGCTACTGGCGACCTCACTTACAGACATTCTCCAATGTCCTCAGATGGGTAGGTGGGGGTGAGAGGGTACAGGTACAGCAAAGTCATCTCTAATTGAAAACTACTGTTCTACCTTAATCTCTAATATTGTCTAACCAAAAGAAATCAGTTGTCTCTTAGTGTGTGAGAAGGAAAAGAAACAGACATGTTCAATGTTTATGAAAATAACTTTTTACTCACCTATGCCTTTGAAGGTATAATTAGACTTGACTACTAACCTATGGCTGCCTGCACTTCACCAGCAGGAAGAATGTGATTTTTTGAAGGGTCTTTAACCAAAAACAAACCAAAATGGCACCCATTGGGTTGTACTTCAAATAGGACATGGAAAACTGTGTAGATACTAAGAAAACATACATTTAAAAAAAATATAGACCCCTCACTGCATTAACTGTCCACTCCAATGATAATACCATCTAAAGAGGCTTTTTAGCTATAAAAATTATTGTCATCTTTATCAAGAAATGAATTATTAAGAAAAAAGTTATAGCATAGGAGATTTGTTTTTAAATTTTATACTGGAGGATTCTTAAGAAATCTGGGGAAATGAAAATGAATGACTGACTGAGCGGAAAGTCCTGGGGCTGTCATCCTGCTGCTCCCCTTGGCTGACAGTGCCTTTGATAATCAGCCCCTTTCTGAACCACAGAACTTTCATGAAGACTTCTTATTAAACATTTTTTTCAGTGTCCTCACCATTCACTTCTTTGTCTCTCAAATCCCGAAAGAAAACCTGTTGTGGATTATTGGCTTTGGTATTTTGTTAGTCTCTACTTTTTGCCCCCATGATTGGACCCACTCAGGTGTTGCCTTCTGCAATGCTCTTGAGAGGCTTTCCAGAGCAGTTTGTCTTACACCTCCTTGAACAGACCTTCAAATGAGATGGCTGTAATCAATTGCCCAATAGCCTTCAAATAATGTTTTTGTAAGCAGATCTTTTCACCTGGTAGCTACAGTAGTGAATCATTCTACTCCATAGACACATATTAGGAGAAAATGGAAAAAAGAAAAACTACTTTAATGTCTGAAGGGAAGAAATCTATATATGAATGTATAAAAGCTTAAAATTACAGGAGTCTACATAAAATCATCGTCAGTTCTCAAACATAAGTTGTGGTGTACAACCACCATTTCCTTAAAAGGTAAATTGCAGGATGTAACATTAATAACCATTCTAGAAGAATAAAACATGTATCTTGTTTACTAAAACTAGCTGTTTTTCTTAAAAGTATTTCAGTGAGTTATGTTTGTTTTTATGATAATGAAAGAGAGGGTCCTTCTGTCAGTAGTCTATCTGCAGTTTTCTGCGGGTATTATTATACATTCTCTTTCTAAATGTCAAGTATAAAATAGAGCAACATTACTGGTGAGGACACAACACCCTACAGAGGCAGAGGAGAACAGTTTGGTGGTTCCCCTTAAACATGGACTAACCACAGACCCAGAAATTCTACTCCCAGCTACATACTACATAGAGGTGAAAATATTTGTCTGCACAAAATCTTGCCCCACCAATGTCTATGACAAAATTCTTCATGATATCCCAAACATTCAGACAACCCAAATGTCCATCAGCTGATGAAAGGCCAAACCGATGTGTTATATCCATGCAATGGAATAGGTTTTTGGACATGAAAAGGAAGGATGTGCAGGTCCCAGCAAGGATGAACCTAGAAATCATCATGCTAAGTGATGTCATAGGAGAGCCCACAGGAGGGAAATCTACAGAGACAGAAAGTGCATTCCTGGTTGTCGCAGCTGGGGAGACCGGTGGATAGGAAGGTGACAGCTACAGGGTACAGAGCTTCTTCCTGAGGTGATGAAATTTTTTTCTCATTTACCATGCTGATGGGTGCACATGTGTGGCTGTACCATAAAACCCACTGAATTCTACACTTCAACTTGCTGAATTATTTGGTATATGAACGACATCACAAGAAGAGGAGGAAGGAGAGCGGAGGAGGGGAGGGAGAGTGAGGTGGAAGAGGAGCTGAGAGGAGACGGAGGGGGAGAGGGAGCAGAGAGAAGGGGGAGAGGAAGGGAGGAGGAGAGAACAGCAGACCGTGGTAGCTCCTAGGCCCTTCTCTCCAGAGCGAAACTTGCTGGCTGCACCTGGAAGGAGGCTTATGCCTCCAGTGTCTTCCTGCCGTCTGGGCGTCTGGGCACGTGGCCTGCGCGTGGCGCCATTGTGGGGTGTCCCGTGACCACGCCCCCGCGTGCCTTCCAAGCGCCCAGAGGCCAACGGTCCCCCAGCCTTGGGCGCTGCAGCCCGGCCAAGTCCGCAGATGTCAGGAACTTCTGGAAGGCGGGCGAACCCCTGCTGCAAGGCCCCGACGCCCTGGCGGCTCCCATGGGCAGGTCACCCAGCGCGCCCCAGACCGCGCTGTCTCCCCGGGGTCACCAGAGCCCGTGGTGCCCGAGGTCCCCGACTCAGAGCTATATTCAGTACGTCCAGTTGGGGCGCCCGGCGCCCAGCACCCACCTCACCGACGTGCGGCTCAGCCAAGACCCCCACAAGTTCCGGCGGGTGGGCTCCGAGGCCTGGAGGCGCCCCGCCCTGCCCGGGGAGACCGCCCTGGGGCGAAACCTCTCCTGCGCCTGGGAGGGTTGCATGAAAAGGGGGCTGTGTCGTGCCCGGAACCCAGGACGGACCTGGAGCCCGATGACCATCAGGATCGCCCCTCCCGAGCGTCAGGAGAGCCCCTGGGGATCCCCAGGACAGCGAGGCCGCCCCGCAAGCCGCCCCGCCGCCCAGGAGCTCCCGGACTTCTACACCCGGAAGACTCTGCTGAGGGCTCTCAGCCAGTGTCGCAAGGGAAGCGCCAGGTTCGAAGGGCCATTGTGGTTCGAGGTCTTAGACAGCAAGGGCGGCAGATGGAACCTGGAGCCCCGGCCCTCTGCTTTCAAGCCCCTGAGCAAAAATGGAGCGGTTGCTTCCTTCGTGCCCAGGCCAGGGCCTCTGAAGCCGAGCGTCGGCCCCTGGAACCTCAGTGTTTGTGATGATACTTGGCCTTTCGTTCTGGTCCAGCGCGCCCCGTCCGTCATCTGGGACTTCTGGGAGGCGACAACACCTTCCTGCGGCAGCTGCAGTAGGGTCTCCTTCACTCTCCAGGACACCCAGTCTGCTGGCTCCTTTGGCTCCTAAGAATCTGGGCCCTGCTACCCACCTCCGGAGACTTAAGGCCATGTATCTACTTTCACTTGCTCATCCTTGCTGTACCTCGAAAGTGGGGCCCTGACACCAGGTTATCAAACATGCAGCCCCCACACCCCTCATCGGCATATCCCCAGATCTTCCCTCTGTGCTCCCTCCCACCCTAACAGCTGTTGATTTCAGAACAACCTTCGCCCTGCTGGCCCTCTCCTCCCTGCCCTTCTTCCTGCCCTTCCTCTGAAAAGAAGCATTTTGGGAAGGCTTGTCTCCCAGTTTGTATAGTTAAATTGTCCAGTTTGTGTAGTTAAATATTTGATCTTATTAAAAATATTTGTTTGCAGAAACTCTCTCTACATATAATAACAACAATCAAAAAAGCTTTTTATGCCAAAACAAAGGGGAAACTGTGTTCCAGGCAGGGGCAAGGGCAAAGATTCTGTATGGGGAATAATTCCTATTTATTTGAAGTCCAAATATAAGTCCAGTAGAGCTGGAGACCAGTGAGAGAGAAGATATGAGGTTAGAGAAATAGACTGTGATGAAGTACTTACTATAAGGCATGGGGACCAGAGTACCGGGTTTATTCTAAAGCCACGAGTGTTAAGTAGTGCACAGTCTATGATCTGGTTGATATTTTTAAAAACACGATTCTGGCTACAGCAATGGAAATGGAAACCACAGGAGATCAATACAGGATTTCAAGCAATCCATGGGGATGGTTTGGTCTAAGAGGCAAATCGTGCATCTGGAAGGATACAGACAAGTTTGGGGTTGACCTAGAAGATAGTGTGGAACCTACTGATGCCCTAGATGTTAGCACTGGGAAAGGGGAAGGATCCCAACAGTTTTAGCATATCGGCTTAAGAAACTGGATGATGATAGTGTCATTTATTGGGATGGGCACTACCAATAGGAGAAAATATTTGAAGAAATCAAGAGTTTTGTTCAGGGTGTGTTTTCTACTACAACAACAAAAACACTTGCTCTGCTGTGGTCCTGTTAACCGTGCTATTGAAAATAATAATCCTGGAACTCATTGGAGGGTTTGAACCTGGCAAAATAAATTTGGGAGTCATGAACATATAAATTCCTCATGACATAGAAATGGTCCTTAAAGCCACAGGCTACATGAGATCACTTATGCAGAAAATACAGAGAAGGGCAAGGGTGAAGCCTAGGGTACTCCGACATTTAGAACATGAAAGAAAGGAGAATGGAAAAAGAAGAACCCTCAAAACCAAGAACCATGAGAGAGAAGGAAATCCAGGAGCAGCAAGGACACTGAGGATTCCAGAGCATGGAATTTACCCACCACGGTGGCTGCCTTTGAGAAGAGATGTTCCTGGCCTGATTTCAGAAGAGAAGTTGTTCAGATTGTTGGAAGTGGGACGCCTCAACTGCATGGGAGATGGAAGGAAGGCAGGGTGTGTTAGTCCGTTTGCATTGCCATGAAGGAATACCTGAGACTGGGTAATTTAGAAAGAAAAGAGTTTAATTTTTGTTCTGCAAGTTATACAGGAAGTGTGGTGCCAGCACTGGCTTCTGGTGAGGCCTTCGGAAGCTTCCAGTCATGGCGGAAGGCCAAGGGTGAGCAGGCGCCTCACATGGAGACAGCTATCAAGCAAGGAGAGAACAGGGAAGTCCCAGAGTCTTTATAAACCACCAGCTGGCATGTGTCACCAAGGGGATGGCCCCAAGTCATTCATTAGGATCCAACACGTCCCACCAGACCCATCTCCAACATCAGTGGTTACATTTCAACATGAGATTTGGAGGGGACACACATCCAAACTCTATCAGTGGGCCTGGAGGCAGGGACTGTAGAAGCCACTAGGAGATATTAGGTTGTTAAGTGAAGCAAGCAATAAAATTGCTGGAGGAATTTTACTTTGTCTTTAGATTTTCTTTTAAGAAAGGATAGGGGACAAATGTGAATAAGAATGGTATCTACACTGTTGTCCAAGCCATGGAGGTCTTGGAAGTCAAGATAAAGTGTGGCTTTGCTTTCAGGTGAGGGGCAGTGCACATGAAAAATGAGTTAAGGGTAGGAAGGTGAAGAGAACATTTGTAGAAGTTAAGGTTTGTGGGATTTTCTGATGACTCCTCATGAGTTTCAGAGGGGATTGTGTGAGGTTTGAGAAGACAGGATGTGAGGTTGAGTCGGAAATGGAATGGCCTGGGAAGGACTCATTAGTCTAGAAAGAGATTGCTCACCTGGTAATTCAAAGCACTATCTCAGCATAATGTGGTTGATCAATTACATTACGGAACAGAGTATTTATCTGGAATGTAGGGACACATTTTAGCAAGAGGGCAAGGACTCTTTACTGTGCACCACCATTGCAGTAGCTAAGGAACAGTGATTCCCCTATGAACAGTAGCAAAGGAAGCCTCCTTCCTTGTAGCCAGCACAAGGCTCTGGCAATGGGATGTGAATAGACATATCCCTAGGAGTGAACAGAGATTCTGAAAGAGATATGCAAGAACTTAACATACGAAAATGGTGACATTCAAAATCTCTGTGAAAATAATTAATTGCTGAAGAAATTGGATTGCAACTATTGGACACCCAATTAGGAATAAGAATATATGTATATAATTAGTACATTCAAATATCTTGTGGCCCAGGATCTCTTTAGTAGCCCAATACCTTCATACTTCTATCAATTTAATTGCGCTTTTACCACAAATTCACTTAAATGTGTTACCAAACCAGTTCATGAAAAACTTTTTAGTTACGTAGGTGATCTATTTCATAGAAGAATGAAATGTAACTGCAGAAAGAGAGTTATTTATTTCCATGTAAGCTTAATAATTTGGAAACACTTAAGTAGAGTTAAACAAAACAGTTCTTCTGAATTAGGTGTGAGCCAGTTATAATACACTGGGAAATATCTACAAGTAATAAGACTTGAAAGACAAGCGACAGGAGAGGTGACTACTTTTATAACCCACATAGCAGGGTTACTATTCCACAGTAGTAAGACATCACTAAATATCAATGATAAAAAAATAGAGAATACATAGAATTACTAAAAACATAACTACACAGTTCATGTAATAAATAGCTCAAATTATTAACAAACTTATAAAATACTCAAAAGTGTTCTATATATTCAGAGAAATAAATATATATAGAATTTTCACTCATCATTGCCAAAAACAAGGTCTGCTAATACTCTTCCTTTGTAGGAGAAATAGAAAATATCAGGTAAATTTGATAAATTGATCAGAATGAGAGTCTGCAAATTATCTTTGCATGTAACTTTTTAATTATTCTTCCATTTTGGCAGTGTCATTTAATTTTAATAAAGGATTTAATATGCAATAAAGATATGAGCCATGAACTGGGCCAAATAGCATAGCTTTGAAATACATTAACAAAACAAGAAAGAAAAGAAAAATAGAAAAAAATAGGAGGCATTTTTATGACTTAGACATTGGCACAAAAATGTCTAACATGGTACAGAAATAGTTACAGCTGATAACAAGTCTGTGATTTAAAAAGCTTGATTATATTTCTCACATGGGAGCCAAAAGGACTCTTTTTGTCCCTACTATTAATTTCTAAGTCACTTGGCTTAATTTCCCTTCAAAACCACATGCTGATTTTGTCTTTTTTGTTTGGTTTGGTTTTGTTTTTTAGAGACAGGGTCTAACTCTGACTGTTGCCCAGGCTGGAGTAAAGTGGTGACCTCATGGCTCATGGCAACCTTGAACTCCTGGGCTCAAGCAATCCTCTTGCTTCAGGCCTGAGCCACTATGCCTTGCTAAATTTTAGTTAATTTTTTGTAGAGATGGAGTCTTGTTACATTGCCTTGACCTTTTGAAGTGCTGGGATTACTGGCAAAGCCACTAGCCTAGTGTTAATCTTTGACAGTACCGATAAAGGAAAGGGACAAAGACACAGAGACCAAAGGAAATGGAACATTTTTCCAAAACCTACCATGACCATGACATCTATTTCTTTCTCCTTTTTCTCCTAAATGCCACTCTTAGTTGGCTGTGATTTCAGAGGGCGGGGGACCTCCTTTCAAATAAGAGTTCCACTTCTATTTTACTTTATCTAATATTTAATAAAATATTATATACAACTGCATGAATAATACATGTAACATAAAATTATATTAAAGCAATTACAAAACAAATTGATAAAGTACTACAGAAAACAATGGAGCTTGAAGTGTGTGTGTAAACTTATATTACATATACACACATATAAATTATATATGATAAACACAAACATAATTATTTTGCCTGTTACTGTCAATATTTTGGATAAACTGAACATTTTGCTTAAAAGGAGGTATCACAAAGAAACATATTGTTTTAACTTTTAATATAAAGTTATAGCTATCAAATTTTAAATAAGAGATCCAGGTTTTGTGATGCGAAGGAGTCTGCTAATCAAAGTTCTGCATAACCCATACCCCCATATGACACCTTTTAAATCCTAGTTTGATTTATTTTAAAGTGAGACAAGAATTTAAGTATTTACAAAACAATATGAATGCAGATTACTTATAGATTTTTTCCCCCAGTGTTTTATAGGTAACTTGCTCACATGTAATTCAGAATTGTTTTTGGCAACTCTACGTAAGTTATCCCAAATTGTTAAACTAATTTAAAGGAACAACAACTCTTTCTGCATTTATATTTTATTCTTCTACAAAATAATTAACTAAAAGTCTTGTCACGGACCGGTTTGATGGAACATTTAACTGAATTTCTGTTAAAAGTGTAATTAAATTGATAGAAGCATAAGAGCAGCTAGATACTAAAGAGAGCCTGTCACAAAGGAGAAATGAGTGTCTAATTAGATACTTTGATTCTCATATGTGTAAATAGATTGTGATCGTGATGCATATGTGTGTGTGTGTATATATAATACTTTTGAAGTAGAGGTACACTTAGACATGTGTAAACAGAACATGTACCTATTACGTATATATGAGGGATCTTCAAAAAATTCATGAAAAATGAATAATTGTGGAAAACTATGCATGCATTTCAATTTTGTTTTGCACCAAAATGAATGCATACTAACTTATTGGAACATGTCTGTACAAGATCTAGTTTGAAGCACTGAGTAGGATAAAATAATCAGTTTTAAAAGAGCCCCTATCAGAGTAACATGAGTTCTGCTATTAATTGAAATAAGTATAAACATCCAATGTATGATGAACCTTTAGTAGAAGAATGGTGAAATCGCTAACGCTGTATGAGAAGTTTGTGTGAACAATGCCCTGCAAAATGGCAGTTTACAAATGGAGAACTTATCTTAAGAAGGGAGGAGATGATGCTGAAGACGAAGCCTAAAGTGGCAGTTCACCCACATCAGTTTGCAAGGAAAAAATTTGCTTTGTTCATACCCTAATTGAAGAGGACCAGTGATTAACAGCAGAAACAATAGCCAACACTATGGACATCTCAACTGGTTTAGCTTACACAGTTCTGACTTAAAAATTAAAATTGAGCAAACTTTCCACTCAGTGGTGCCGAAACCACTGAGCCCAGATTAGCTGCAGACAAGAGCAGAGCTTTCAATGGAAATTGTAAACAAGTGGGATCAAGATCCTCAAGTATTTCTTCAAAGAATTGTTACAGGAGATGAAATGTGGCTTTCCCAGTATAGTCCTGAAGACAAAGCACAAACCAGTGTGCTGGCTGCCAAGAGGTGGAAATGGTCTTAGTCAAAGCAAAAGTGGACTTGTCAAGAGCAAGCTCAGGGCAACAGATTTTGGGAATGCTCAAGGCATTTTCCTTGTCGACCTTCTGGAGGACCAAAGAACAGTAACTGTTGCTTATTATGGAAGTGTTTTCAGAAAGTAAGCCAAAACTTTCTTTCTTTTTTTTTTTTGAGACAGAGTCTCGCTCTGCCGCCCAGGCTGGAGTGCAGTGGTCGGATCTCAGCTCACTGCAAGCTCCGCCTCCCGGGTTCACGCCATTCTCCTGCCTCAGCCTCCCGAGTAGTTGGGACTACAGGCGCCCGCCGCGCCCGGCTAGTTTTTTGTATTTTTTAGTAGAGATGGAGTTTCACCGTGTTAGCCAGCATGGTCTCGATCTCCTGACCTCATGATCCGCCCGTCTCGGCCTCCCAAAGTGCTGGGATTACAGGCTTGAGCCACCGCGCCCGGCCAAGCCAAAACTTTTAACAGAAAAATGCCCAGGAAAACTTCACCAGAGAGCCCTTCACCATCAGGGCAATGCTCCTGCTCATTCCTTTTATCACACAAGGGCCGTTTTGCAAGTTTCCATGGGAAATTTAGCTTATGGTCCTGATTTGGCTTCTTCTGACTTCATTGTGTTTCCTAATCTTAAAAAGTCTTTAAAGGACACTCATTTTTCTTCATTTAATAATGTAAAATGATAGCATTGACATAAATTCCCAAAAGTCTCAGTTCTTTAAGGACTGCTGTCATCACTTATAGAAGTGTCTTGACCTTGACAAAGCTTATGTTAAAAAATAAAGTCTCTATTTTTTAAAGTTTTTATCTTTTAGTTCCATATTTCCCAGGAACTTTTTGAAGTCTCGTCATGTATGTGAATAAGTTAATATAGCAGTATGTATTTACAAACATACTTACACATACACATAATATATTATGGATGTTAATATAGTTTGAAAGCCAGCACATTAGCTTAAGAAGAAATTTCAGAATCCTCATGTAATGAATGAGAGTTATATTCACAGAATTAAATAAGTTAGTAAAGGAAAGAGTGAAGTTGATCAACAGGAAAAAAAAAAAAAACTTAAAACCAATTAAAGTAGCTAGAATACAGTTCCAGGGATTAATTCTTAGCTATTAATAAAGAATAACTAATAGAATTTCTTACAGAAAATGCAACATCACAATTTAAAGTTGTGTTCTGAAGATTACTTGGGGTTTCACGTGTTTGCTAGGACAAAATATTTCTCAGATATGTAATGTTTTAGATATAATTGCAATGAAATCAGCAAAAAGTATCATCTTAATATTAGATTATGCTATTAACTCAAAATTAGTTTTATTGGTTACGAGTTTTTTTTCAAATGCAAGTGAAAGATTTAGTATAATTTTATTGGTATATTCAATCATTCCACCAGTGACCATAGAGCAAATCTCAATTTTACTTATGAAAAATAGGCACACTTTTGTAGCTGTATTTTAAAAGTGTACTTAAAGTTGTAGTTCTTTTTCCTTTGCAGAATTTTTATATCCAATTTTAGCACTCTCTAGAAAAACAGAAGTTCTAAAAAGTAGCATTATTATATTTTAGAAAAATGTAAAAATGGTTTTTATCAAAAATGATTTCTCTCACATGCTCTTAAAATGTGCTATCCTTAGCTAAATGTATGACATTTCTCCATGATGTGAAATAATTCTATTGAACAGCAAAAGCAATAAAAATTCTTTAAGTAATAATAATCCTCCACATTTCGTGATTGGGAAAAATAATAATTATGACAACAGGTCACATCACAAGCTTGAAATCTTATGCTATAATAATTTATATATTTTACATTAAACTTTCAAAAAAGCATTATTTGAAGTAATATAATAAACTGTTTGAAGTGCACTGTTTTTGAAGGTAGAATTAAATTTAAGTCAATGGTCCTTTGATAGAACACGGCCTTGCTTTCTCTTGTTTCTGTCTTTCCCAATCCATGCCAGCAGCAGCAGCCCTGCACTAATATCTGTTGATAAGCGTGAGTAAACGAGGAGAGGGTCCAGCCCAGCCTCACCAGCGCGGAGAGCTCAACAATATATTTGTCTTTGCAGTTAGTCTACTCAAAATTCACAAAGAGTAAGTGTTAAGTGTTGTTGAGACAGAGACATGCAGACAAACAGATGGTCAAATCATAAACTATATAAAAAAGGGACAAGGAGTGCGTGCTCTGAAGGAAAAGGAAGATCCTTTAAGATAAGCATTTGTCCCCCAGAATTAGAGCTCAACTCTTCACTAGAAAGACACTATCAGAAACAAACCCTATCTAAGGGCATTGCTTTCAAAATGCCTGCTTTTCAATTCTCATTTCCGTCTCAGGTCTGATCATTTGCTCTTGACGTTTTGAGTCCAGATTGTCCCAAATATTCTCCTGCTGGGCCTGGGTGTTGCTGTCTTCCTTCCCGGTCATGGCCCACTCATGGCCTTGACCTGTTCACAAGCAGACTCCGTGCTCACAGCACAGGCTCCTCGTCTTTTGCCCGAGGCCTCTTAGGTAGTTTTCTACTTTGTTTTTCTTAGTCCAGTTATGACAGCCCATAGCTTGAAACAAAAATGATAACTTAATATTTATTAACTTTATATTTTAAAATAATTTTAGGTTTATAGGAGAGTTTCCACATATCTTTTTTTTTTTTTAAGAGGAAGAAGAATTTTATTTTTTAGAAATTCAGCAGGACTGTTACCTGACCCTGAGACAAATGGAAACCCGGAAAAGATCACACAATAGGGGGCAGCTAGGATGTGGCTTCTGAGATGTCTGAGCCACTCTGCACAGTGTGGTTAGGGAGAGCTTCTGACAACCTCCTTTGGACAAGCAACAAACCACAGGGAAAGGTGACCGGAGCTACCAAGAGTCACATTCTTCAGAGGGTAGATGCTAGAAATTACTCAGTAATATCTGCGTTTTGTGTTTTATCAGTTCTGGGTTTTCTCTTTTTTTGTGTGGTGTCTTCTTTTTTTTTTTTTAATCATAATTTTAAGTTCTAGGGCACATGTGCACAACGTGCAGGTTTGTTACATATGTATACATGTGCCATGTTGGTGTGCTGTACCCATTAACTCGTCATTTACATTAGATATATCTCCTAATGCTATCCTTTCCTCCTCCCCTCCCCACAATAGGACCCGGTGTGTGATGTTCCCCTTCCTGTGTCCAAGTGATGTCATTGTTCAATTCTTTTACTCAGTTTCTCCTAATGTCAGCTTTTCCAGCACCATGGGATATTTATCAAAAGTTAAATTAACCAGCCATACCCTAAAGTGGTAATAACTATAAATGACATCAAGACACTCTTTAGGTGCCACAGAAAAACTACAATGAAGAAAATATTATATGAAAGTGAAAATGTAAAGAAAGCTGAGCAGCAATATTTTCAGAAAATGTCAATTTTAAAATATGAGATAGTTAAATTGATCATAGGTAGATTAGTATAATGAATGAAATTACCAAATAACGAAGGTATATTATTATCAACATGTACAGAATATCACAGCATTCCAACAGAGAAACTAACAATGATTAGCTGGAGAATGTATCCAGAAACATGAAAAGAAAATATAAAAAATAAAACATAACCAAATAAAAAGATAAGTAAATAAAAACAATTTAAAAGACTGCAGTAGAAACACTGGAGATGCTTTTTCTTCTACTAGATTAATAAAGATAAAAAACTGCTGATCCACAATGTATTTAAGGATATGGTGAAATGCACCCTTCCAAGTACTTCAAACATTTAAAATCTTCCCAGTAGGCAATTTAGCAGTATGCATCAAACATCTTTAAAAGGCCAATACTTTTAATGTATTCTTTCTAATTCTAGGAAATTATCGTAGGAAAAATAATGGGGATTAAACAGCTACAAGAGTATTTTTAAAATCCTATTCTCATGACAAATGTATTGGTTTGAATCAAATATTTAAATGCAAAAATTGCGGCTGGGTGGGGTGGTTCAATCCCAGCACTTTGGGAGGCCAAGGGGGATGGAACACTTGAGGTCAGGAGTCCGAAAGCAGCCTGGCCAACATGGTGAAACCCCGTCTCTACTAAAAATACAAAATTAGCTGGGTGGGATGGTGTGTGCCTGTAGTTCCAGCTACTAGGGAGGCTGAGGTGGGAGAATTGCTTGAAGCCCCGGAGGTGGAGGTTGCAATGAGCCTAGATGGCACCACCACACTCCATCCTGGGCGACAGAGCAGAGCAAGACTCTGTCTCAAAAACTAAACTGAACTAAACTAAACTAAACTAAAATAAAATAAAATAAAACAAAATAAATGAATCTTACTCTCGAAATGCTAGAGAAAGATATAGGAGAAACTTGACATAATCTTTAAGAGTATATGAAAAAAATGAAATGCCTGAAATATCTAATAAAAGAAACTTATTTCTCTTAAGCACTTTTCCATTTTCTGTTTTCTTTCCTGGAACTCTGCCTCCCTATCTCTACATAGCTCACTCACACTTAACTCAAGTCTCTGCTCAGAGATCAGCTTCCGTGCCCACCTGGTCTGAAACCCTGGCCCCTCCTCTACGCTGCCTTGCTGCACAACAACCCCTCACCTTGCTCTCTTTTTCTTCATAGGGTTTGTCCATGCTTTGGTGTATAATTGATATTTACTTGTGTGTTGCTCTCCCACTAGAAAATAAACCATTGAGAGAAGGGATATTTTTATTCATGATTATGTCCCCAGAGTCCAGAACAGACACCTGAATATTTGTTGAATGAGTGCATGAATCAAGTAATGAAACACAGTATTAAATAGTGATCAAAAATGAGAATGTGGTTACACATTTACAGACAAAGCACAATATATAAAATGCATTACAATTAGAAAATATAGAAAATTGTTACAATAAAATAAAACTTTACACATAAGAGATATAAACTCATTCTCATAAAGCCAACATTTATTTTATTTATATATAACAAACTGCAAAAAAGTAATTGTGACTTAATAATAAGAAAGCAAACAACTGGATTAAAAATGGGCCTTCATCAGAGAAATGCAAATCTAAACTACAGTGAAATATCATCTCACCCCAGTTAAAATGGCTTTTAACCAAAAATGTAGGCAATAACAATTGCTGGCAAAGACGTGGAGAAAAGGGAATCCTCATACACTGTTGATGGGAATGTAAATTAGTACAACCTCTATGGAGAAGAGTTTGGGGCTCCTTATAAAACTAAAAATAGAACTAACATGTAATCTAGCAATCCTACTGCTGAGTATATACCTAAAAGAAAGGAAATCAGTATATGGAAGAAATATCTGCACTCCTGTTCTTTTTTCAGCACTATTCACAATAGCAAAGATTTGGAAGCAGCCTAATTCATCCATCAATAGACGGATGCATAAAGAAAATGTGGTACATACACAAAGTGGAATACTCTTCAGCCATAGGAAGAATGAGATCCTGTTGTTTGCAACAACATGAGTGGAACTGAACGTCATTATATTAAGTGAAATAAGCCAGGCACAGAAAGAGAAGTATATTTTCACTCATTTGTGGGAACTAAAAATTAAAACAATTGAAGTCATGGAAACAGAGACTAGAGTAATGGTTACCAAAGGCTGCGAATGGTAGTGGGGATTAGAGGGTTGGTTAATGGGTACAAAAATATAGTTACATAGAATGAATAAGATACAGTATTTGATAGCATAACAGGGTGGCTATAGTGAACAATAATTTATTGTACATTTTAAAACAACCTTTAGAGCATAATTGGATTGTTTGTAATGTAAAGAAAGGATAAATACTTGAGGTGATGGATACTTCATTTCCAGGATGTGATTATTATGCATTGCATACCTGTATCAAAATATCTCATGTACCCCATAAATGTATACACCTATTATGTTCCCACAAAAATTAAAAATTAAAAAAGTGCCAAAATCTTAACAGACTGCTCACCAAAGAAGATACGCAGATAGTAAACAAGCACATGAAACAATGCTCCACATCATATGACATTAGAAAAATGCAAATTAAAATAACGATAAGCTATTACTACACATGCATAAGTGTGAGTATAATCCAGTACTGTCAGTACCAAATGCTGGCAAGGATGTGGTTCAAAAAGAACTTTTATCATTGCTGGTGGGAATGCAATAGGGTACAGCCATTTAGGAAGGCAGTTTGTCAGTTTCACAGAAAATGAAACATAGTTTTATCACAATCCAGCAATCATATTCCTTGTAATTCCTTTCCTTTCCATATTCCTTTCCCAAATATCAAATTTATCCCCAAAAAGCGTGAAAATCTATGTCTGCACAAAGACTGCACAAGTATGTTTATTTGTAATTGTCAAAATTTTGAAGCAACCAAATTCTCCTTTAGCAGGTGAATCGATAAACCTTGGTGCATCCAGACAATGGAACATTCTTCAGCATTAAAAAGAAATTATCTGTCAAGTCATAAAGAGACATGGAGGAAACCTAAATGCATATTTCTAAATGAAAGAAACCAATCTGAAAAGGTTACATACTGAATAATTCCAACTGACATTCTGGAAAAGCCAAAACTATGTGGACAGTTAAAACATTAGTGGTTGCCAAGGGATGGAGAAAAGGAGGGATGAATACGCAGAGCACAGAGGATTTTTAGGGCAGTGAAAATACTCCGTATGATACCATAATGGTGTATACATGTCATTATACCTTTGTCCAAACCCATAGAATCCACACCACCAAGAGTGAACACTAATGTAAGCTGTGGACTTGGGCTGATGGCGATATGTCAGTGCAGGCCCATCAGCTGTGATCGATGGAGCACTCTGGTGGGAAATGTTGACAATGGGGGAGGCTGTGTTTACAGGGGAGCAGGGGACTATAATCCAGTACTGTCAGTACCAAATGCTGGCAAGGATGTGGTTCAAAAAGAACCTTTATCATTGCTGGTGGGAATGCAATAGGGTACAGCCATTTAAGAAGGCAGTTTGCCAGTTTCACAGAAAATGGGATATCCCCGTATTACACAAATCTCTGTACAATATTTCTCTCAATTTCCCAGAGAACCTAAACTGCTCTAACAAAATAAAAGTCCTAAACAGTTTAAAAAAAAAAAAAAGGTAACATGGGTACAGTATTGTAACCTAAGCTACAGATTTGATTTGGATTTTTTTCCTTTTATTTTCTTTCTTTCTTTCTTTTTTTTTCTTAAATGGAGTCTCGCTCTGTCACCCAGGCTGGAGTGCAGTGGGACAATCTTGGCTCACTGCAAACTCCGCCTCCCGGGTTCAAGCCATTCTCCTGCCTCAGCCTCCCAAGTAGCTGGGACTGCAGGCGCCCACCACAATGACCAGCTAATTTTTTGTATTTTTAGTAGAGACGGGGTTTCTCCGTGTTAGCCAGGATGGTCTCGATCTCCTGACCTCATGATCCGCCCGCCTCAGCCTCCCAAAGTACTGGGATTACAGGCGTGAGCCACTGCTCCCAGCCTTGATTTGGATTTTACCAGTTTTTGCCTTAATATATTTTCCTTCTTCAGCATTCAACTCAATATTTCTTTGTTGCATTAAATCATCACCTCTCTTTACACTCCTGCAAGCTGTGACAGTTTCTCAGTTTTATCCCGTTTTTCACGACCTTCACACTTTTGTAAAATGTCTCTGTATTTGGGTAAAACACCGTTTAAAAAATCTAAAATGAATGAAATATATCTTGGAGGTGGAAGATTATATAAAAGGTCGTTCATTGTTTAAAGTTTTTGGTTAAGGTACGCTTTTAAAAATTATAGTCACATCTATATGAGTGGTTTTGTCATGCATATTAAGTGTGGCTCTATTTCAGTGAGAATCCTACCCCACTTCATGAGTGACGCTGCTAAATGAGAAGGGAAGTGGAAAGAGTGAGAACAATGCATTACCATTGACAGCACAGCACAAAAGCTGGCTAGGATAGCATTGTATTGAGTCCAGTAAAGGAATTGAAATTTAATTAGGTTGAAAAAGAATTTAAGTATCTGGGCAATTGTATCACTCCGATCTCTGTCAGTATCACATTCATTTAACATTCCTAAAGTAATTTTTTGAGAGTCTATATTGACCCAAGTATTTTGCTAGACACCAGGGATATGATGGTGACAGAGACACCAAGGAAATTAAAGATTAGTGGGAAGATAGCTAAAAGAAGAGAATTCAACACAATTAGATAAATTCTGTTGTAAGGGCTAAAACAAATTTCTATGTGAACATATAAAAGACATGAGAAAGTTTTTTGCTGTAGATAATTTAGAAAAATAAACCCTGAAACTTTTAAGAAAAGTAAAAGTTGACTGGAGAGGAAAAGAGGGGAACAGAAAGAAGCTAATTTTGGAAGACACCATGTTTAAATGGCTGTGGGGCAGGGTTGGGCAGTGCTGGGCTTCGGAAGTACAGGTCTAGAAATCTGAGCACAGACCAGTTTAACATGTGATGGCTTGTATGGGACAGTCTCAGTTGGCCTTCCTCGTGCCTAGCTGATCTGTGCCCGTTTTCCTTCAAGTGTCCTGGTGTGAATGAGAGACTGCACAACCCTCTGGAGAGAATACAGGTTATTCTTTGTGCATATTATGGGGATATGGACTTGATTAGGTGAGCACAACTAGAAGTAGAAGGAGGTGCAGGAGTCTCCTGACATCTTCATTTTGGTTGGTTGAGCTTGAGGCTCTTGTGAGACATTCATGCAGAAATAACCACTAGATAATTCAATATAGGACAATATTGAGAAATATGTGGATGTGTGTGTGTATATGTATACAGAACGAGACAGGTAGAATCAATTAAAAGTAGAGTGCATTCCAGAGAACACTGTGGTATATAATGATTTAGCAAACATATTTCTATTCTGTTTAATTGCATCTCTGGTTCCTCATCTATAACTAGGGCTAATATTACTCACTTCTCAGTGTTATGAAGATGAAATAAAATAGTACATAGTATATAAGCACCTAGATCCAGCAATGTCCATATATAGAGAGATATATAGCTATTACAATTTATTCATATTTATGTATTTTTTGCTAAACATACATGGCTACCATTCATTTTCCTGTGTCACTGCAGTAGAAGAAAAAGGGAAGCTCTCATAACAACACTTTACTTGAGGGCTATATTATGACATCAGGTAACTAGGTATTTGAAGTGATGTACTTCTTCCTTTTAAATTCCCATAGGATAGTTTAGGGCAGGCCAGTTTGCCTGAAAGCAGAATGACAAGAGGAGAATAATAGACCCATGAAATTGTGTTTTCCTTTTTATTTGTGAGAAGTTAGAATTCTGCCTTTGATTATGCCCTATCTGTGTGGCTGGCCTTCAGGGATCTTGAAGATTCTGGGTCTTCATAGTGGCCGTAACACCTTGTGCTAGCTAAGCCTGTAATAGCATGCTTAATAAGGCTTAAAAAGAATGACCTGAATTCCTCAAACAAAACAAGCTCTATTCAGAGGTGGCATATGGATTTTTCTTTCAAAAGATAAGCCAAGAAGAAGTAGATGATTAAAGGCAAAATAGATCCACAGGTCACTAATGGTGTAGAGACATACAGAATTACAAAAAGCAAGAACTAGTTAACAGAATTTATATCTAAAGGAAATAAAACAGGGACACATAGCCACACAAAGGTTGAGCAAAAAGAGCCCGTGTCTTCCTTTGGTTACTCACTAACAAGGGAGCCTGGTGTTGGATGCTGACTCAGCAACTGCAGAACTTGGGGAAACTGGGTCAGGTGTGCCTTCCCTAGCAGCTATGATGATTCCACAAAAATTAAACCTGAAGAAGTCGAATTAAGAATTCAGACGTTTCTATAGGTAAGCTTGAGCATTCTTTCTAACAGTATTTTGCTAAGAAGTAATTTATTTAACCCTAAGAATTTGTTAGTCTCATTTTGGGACCAAATATCTTTTCTGTGAAAACTTCACGATGAGCGTCTTCTCGCTGGTGCCTCTCCCTAGAGAATCAGGGCTGGGAGCCATGAGGCAGGGAAGCTAGATCAAAACAGCCAGCGTTCCTTGGAGGAATGCTCCAAATTTATCCTTTCCAAATGTATTTATCTATTTCATACCGCTAGGAAGGGTAACAGATGCGCAAAGTTTGGGAAAGTTTCAGCCAAGTCTGTCTCTCTGCCTGTGTTTATAGAATAATAAAGAAATAAAAGAAGTGTCATTGGGACAACGCCCTGCACATTGATTACACATTTTCTATCGATGTTTTGATGCTGCTGCCATGGGGGAACTGATCTTGCAGCCTCTACTGCCTGAAGTGTTCACTTTCTGTCCCTTTACAGAAGTCTGAGGATCCTCAAACTACACCAACTAGTTTATTAAAAAAGATATGTGGGCCAGGAAGCCAACCCAGTTTCTTTCAGCTTCATCAAAATGAAGATGTCAGGAGACTCCTGTACCTTCTTCTACTTCTAGTTGTGCTCATCCAATCAAGTCCATATCCCCTTAATATGCACAAAGAGTAACCTGTATTCTCTCAAGAGTGTTGTGCAATCTCTCATTCACACCAGGACACTTGACGGGAAATGGGTACGGATCAGCCAGGCACGAGGAAGGCCAACTGAGACTCTCCCAGATAAGCCATCACATGTTAAGTGTTTAGGAAAATGAATGACAGAAGGACTGGGGAATCAAAAGCCAAGTGACTATTTTTTTCTTATGACTGGGAGACCCTTCCATGAGGAAAACATGGGGGGAGAAAATTCATTCTTAACTTTAAAATGTTAAACTAATTTTAAACTAATTTATGCAAACTTGTGTAGCATAAAAATCAAAAGATAAAAAGGTCCTACACTAAATT